>NW_027065267.1:0-22536 GCF_032884065.1 Artemia franciscana
TGTCTAATATCTTCATTTTTTCAACATACGTAGCTATTACCCTCGAAAACTAAAACTTTTGAAATAGGAAAAGAGCCTTTAATCACATTCTTTACCATTTGCAATCATAAAATAGTCTAATATCTTCATTTTTTCAACATACGTAGCTATTACCCTCGAAAACTAAAACTTTTGAAATAGGAAAAGAGCCTTTAATCACATTCTTTACCATGTGCAATCATAAAATAGTCTAATATCTTCATTTTTTCAACATACGTAGCTATTACCCTCGAAAACTAAAACTTTTGAAATAGGAAAAGAGCCTTTAATCACATTCTTTACCATGTGCAATCATAAAATAGTCTAATATCTTCATTTTTTCAACATACGTAGCTATTACCCTCGAAAACTAAAACTTTTGAAATAGGAAAAGAGCCTTTAATCACATTCTTTACCATTTGCAATCATAAAATAGTCTAATATCTTCATTTTTTCAACATACGTAGCTATTACCCTCGAAAACTAAAACTTTTGAAATAGGAAAAGAGCCTTTAATCACATTCTTTACCATTGCAATCATAAAATAGTCTAATATCTTCATTTTTTCAACATACGTAGCTATTACCCTCGAAAACTAAAACTTTTGAAATAGGAAAAGAGCCTTTAATCACATTCTTTACCATGTTGCAATCATAAAATAGTCTAATATCTTCATTTTTTCAACATACGTAGCTATTACCCTCGAAAACTAAAACTTTTGAAATAGGAAAAGAGCCTTTAATCACATTCTTTACCATGTTGCAATCATAAAATAGTCTAATATCTTCATTTTTTCAACATACGTAGCTATTACCCTCGAAAACTAAAACTTTTGAAATAGGAAAAGAGCCTTTAATCACATTCTTTACCATTTGCAATCATAAAATAGTCTAATATCTTCATTTTTTCAACATACGTAGCTATTACCCTCGAAAACTAAAACTTTTGAAATAGGAAAAGAGCCTTTAATCACATTCTTTACCATGTGCAATCATAAAATAGTCTAATATCTTCATTTTTTCAACATACGTAGCTATTACCCTCGAAAACTAAAACTTTTGAAATAGGAAAAGAGCCTTTAATCACATTCTTTACCATTTGCAATCATAAAATAGTCTAATATCTTCATTTTTTCAACATACGTAGCTATTACCCTCGAAAACTAAAACTTTTGAAATAGGAAAAGAGCCTTTAATCACATTCTTTACCATTTGCAATCATAAAATAGTCTAATATCTTCATTTTTTCAACATACGTAGCTATTACCCTCGAAAACTAAAACTTTTGAAATAGGAAAAGAGCCTTTAATCACATTCTTTACCATGTGCAATCATAAAATAGTCTAATATCTTCATTTTTTCAACATACGTAGCTATTACCCTCGAAAACTAAAACTTTTGAAATAGGAAAAGAGCCTTTAATCACATTCTTTACCATTTGCAATCATAAAATAGTCTAATATCTTCATTTTTTCAACATACGTAGCTATTACCCTCGAAAACTAAAACTTTTGAAATAGGAAAAGAGCCTTTAATCACATTCTTTACCATGTGCAATCATAAAATAGTCTAATATCTTCATTTTTTCAACATACGTAGCTATTACCCTCGAAAACTAAAACTTTTGAAATAGGAAAAGAGCCTTTAATCACATTCTTTACCATTTGCAATCATAAAATAGTCTAATATCTTCATTTTTTCAACATACGTAGCTATTACCCTCGAAAACTAAAACTTTTGAAATAGGAAAAGAGCCTTTAATCACATTCTTTACCATTTGCAATCATAAAATAGTCTAATATCTTCATTTTTTCAACATACGTAGCTATTACCCTCGAAAACTAAAACTTTTGAAATAGGAAAAGAGCCTTTAATCACATTCTTTACCATGTGCAATCATAAAATAGTCTAATATCTTCATTTTTTCAACATACGTAGCTATTACCCTCGAAAACTAAAACTTTTGAAATAGGAAAAGAGCCTTTAATCACATTCTTTACCATTTGCAATCATAAAATAGTCTAATATCTTCATTTTTTCAACATACGTAGCTATTACCCTCGAAAACTAAAACTTTTGAAATAGGAAAAGAGCCTTTAATCACATTCTTTACCATTGCAATCATAAAATAGTCTAATATCTTCATTTTTTCAACATACGTAGCTATTACCCTCGAAAACTAAAACTTTTGAAATAGGAAAAGAGCCTTTAATCACATTCTTTACCATGTGCAATCATAAAATAGTCTAATATCTTCATTTTTTCAACATACGTAGCTATTACCCTCGAAAACTAAAACTTTTGAAATAGGAAAAGAGCCTTTAATCACATTCTTTACCATGTGCAATCATAAAATAGTCTAATATCTTCATTTTTTCAACATACGTAGCTATTACCCTCGAAAACTAAAACTTTTGAAATAGGAAAAGAGCCTTTAATCACATTCTTTACCATGTGCAATCATAAAATAGTCTAATATCTTCATTTTTTCAACATACGTAGCTATTACCCTCGAAAACTAAAACTTTTGAAATAGGAAAAGAGCCTTTAATCACATTCTTTACCATTTGCAATCATAAAATAGTCTAATATCTTCATTTTTTCAACATACGTAGCTATTACCCTCGAAAACTAAAACTTTTGAAATAGGAAAAGAGCCTTTAATCACATTCTTTACCATGTGCAATCATAAAATAGTCTAATATCTTCATTTTTTCAACATACGTAGCTATTACCCTCGAAAACTAAAACTTTTGAAATAGGAAAAGAGCCTTTAATCACATTCTTTACCATGTTGCAATCATAAAATAGTCTAATATCTTCATTTTTTCAACATACGTAGCTATTACCCTCGAAAACTAAAACTTTTGAAATAGGAAAAGAGCCTTTAATCACATTCTTTACCATGTGCAATCATAAAATAGTCTAATATCTTCATTTTTTCAACATACGTAGCTATTACCCTCGAAAACTAAAACTTTTGAAATAGGAAAAGAGCCTTTAATCACATTCTTTACCATTTGCAATCATAAAATAGTCTAATATCTTCATTTTTTCAACATACGTAGCTATTACCCTCGAAAACTAAAACTTTTGAAATAGGAAAAGAGCCTTTAATCACATTCTTTACCATGTGCAATCATAAAATAGTCTAATATCTTCATTTTTTCAACATACGTAGCTATTACCCTCGAAAACTAAAACTTTTGAAATAGGAAAAGAGCCTTTAATCACATTCTTTACCATGTGCAATCATAAAATAGTCTAATATCTTCATTTTTTCAACATACGTAGCTATTACCCTCGAAAACTAAAACTTTTGAAATAGGAAAAGAGCCTTTAATCACATTCTTTACCATGTTGCAATCATAAAATAGTCTAATATCTTCATTTTTTCAACATACGTAGCTATTACCCTCGAAAACTAAACTTTTGAAATAGGAAAAGAGCCTTTAATCACATTCTTTACCATGTGCAATCATAAAATAGTCTAATATCTTCATTTTTTCAACATACGTAGCTATTACCCTCGAAAACTAAAACTTTTGAAATAGGAAAAGAGCCTTTAATCACATTCTTTACCATGTGCAATCATAAAATAGTCTAATATCTTCATTTTTTCAACATACGTAGCTATTACCCTCGAAAACTAAAACTTTTGAAATAGGAAAAGAGCCTTTAATCACATTCTTTACCATGTTGCAATCATAAAATAGTCTAATATCTTCATTTTTTCAACATACGTAGCTATTACCCTCGAAAACTAAAACTTTTGAAATAGGAAAAGAGCCTTTAATCACATTCTTTACCATTTGCAATCATAAAATAGTCTAATATCTTCATTTTTTCAACATACGTAGCTATTACCCTCGAAAACTAAAACTTTTGAAATAGGAAAAGAGCCTTTAATCACATTCTTTACCATTTGCAATCATAAAATAGTCTAATATCTTCATTTTTTCAACATACGTAGCTATTACCCTCGAAAACTAAAACTTTTGACATAGGAAAAGAGCCTTTAATCACATTCTTTACCATGTGCAATCATAAAATAGTCTAATATCTTCATTTTTTCAACATACGTAGCTATTACCCTCGAAAACTAAAACTTTTGAAATAGGAAAAGAGCCTTTAATCACATTCTTTACCATTTGCAATCATAAAATAGTCTAATATCTTCATTTTTTCAACATACGTAGCTATTACCCTCGAAAACTAAAACTTTTGAAATAGGAAAAGAGTCTTTAATCACATTCTTTACCATGTACAATCATAAAATTGTCTAATATCTTCATTTTTTCAACATACGTAGCTATTACCCTCGAAAACTAAAACTTTTGACATAGGAAAAGAGCCTTTAATCACATTCTTTACCATTTGCAATCATAAAATAGTCTAATATCTTAATTTTTTCAGCATACGTAGCTATTACCACCGAAAACTAACTTTTGAAATAGGAAAAGAGCCTTTAATTACATTCTTTACCATGTGCAATCATAAAATAGTCTAATATCTTCATTTTTTCAACATACGTAGCTATTACCCTCGAAAACTAAAACTTTTGACATAGGAAAAGAGCCTTTAATCACATTCTTTACCATTTGCAATCATAAAATAGTCTAATATCTTCATTTTTTCAACATACGTAGCTATTACCCTCGAAAACTAAAACTTTTGAAATAGGAAAAGAGCCTTTAATCACATTCTTTACCATGTGCAATCATAAAATAGTCTAATATCTTCATTTTTTCAGCATACGTAGCTATTACCCTCGAAAACTAAAACTTTTGAAATAGGAAAAGAGCCTTTAATCACATTCTTTACCATTTGCAATCATAAAATAGTCTAATATCTTCATTTTTTCAACATACGTAGCTATTACCCTCGAAAACTAAAACTTTTGAAATAGTAAAAGAGCCTTTAATCACATTCTTTACCATGTGCAATCATAAAATAGTCTAATATCTTCATTTTTTCAACATACGTAGCTATTACCCTCGAAAACTAAAACTTTTGAAATAGGAAAAGAGCCTTTAATCACATTCTTTACCATTTGCAATCATAAAATAGTCTAATATCTTCATTTTTTCAACATACGTAGCTATTACCCTCGAAAACTAAAACTTTTGAAATAGGAAAAGAGCCTTTAATCACATTCTTTACCATGTGCAATCATAAAATAGTCTAATATCTTCATTTTTTCAACATACGTAGCTATTACCCTCGAAAACTAAAACTTTTGACATAGGAAAAGAGCCTTTAATCACATTCTTTACCATTTGCAATCATAAAATAGTCTAATATCTTCATTTTTTCAACATACGTAGCTATTACCCTCGAAAACTAAAACTTTTGAAATAGGAAAAGAGCCTTTAATCACATTCTTTACCATGTGCAATCATAAAATAGTCTAATATCTTCATTTTTTCAACATACGTAGCTATTACCCTCGAAAACTAAAACTTTTGAAATAGGAAAAGAGCCTTTAATCACATTCTTTACCATGTGCAATCATAAAATAGTCTAATATCTTCATTTTTTCAACATACGTAGCTATTACCCTCGAAAACTAAAACTTTTGAAATAGGAAAAGAGCCTTTAATCACATTCTTTACCATGTGCAATCATAAAATAGTCTAATATCTTCATTTTTTCAACATACGTAGCTATTACCCTCGAAAACTAAAACTTTTGAAATAGGAAAAGAGCCTTTAATCACATTCTTTACCATTTGCAATCATAAAATAGTCTAATATCTTCATTTTTTCAACATACGTAGCTATTACCCTCGAAAACTAAAACTTTTGAAATAGGAAAAGAGCCTTTAATCACATTCTTTACCATGTGCAATCATAAAATAGTCTAATATCTTCATTTTTTCAACATACGTAGCTATTACCCTCGAAAACTAAAACTTTTGAAATAGGAAAAGAGCCTTTAATCACATTCTTTACCATGTGCAATCATAAAATAGTCTAATATCTTCATTTTTTCAACATACGTAGCTATTACCCTCGAAAACTAAAACTTTTGAAATAGGAAAAGAGCCTTTAATCACATTCTTTACCATTTGCAATCATAAAATAGTCTAATATCTTCATTTTTTCAACATACGTAGCTATTACCCTCGAAAACTAAAACTTTTGAAATAGGAAAAGAGCCTTTAATCACATTCTTTACCATGTGCAATCATAAAATAGTCTAATATCTTCATTTTTTCAACATACGTAGCTATTACCCTCGAAAACTAAAACTTTTGAAATAGGAAAAGAGCCTTTAATCACATTCTTTACCATTTGCAATCATAAAATAGTCTAATATCTTCATTTTTTCAACATACGTAGCTATTACCCTCGAAAACTAAAACTTTTGAAATAGGAAAAGAGCCTTTAATCACATTCTTTACCATGTGCAATCATAAAATAGTCTAATATCTTCATTTTTTCAACATACGTAGCTATTACCCTCGAAAACTAAAACTTTTGAAATAGGAAAAGAGCCTTTAATCACATTCTTTACCATTTGCAATCATAAAATAGTCTAATATCTTCATTTTTTCAACATACGTAGCTATTACCCTCGAAAACTAAAACTTTTGAAATAGGAAAAGAGCCTTTAATCACATTCTTTACCATGTGCAATCATAAAATAGTCTAATATCTTCATTTTTTCAACATACGTAGCTATTACCCTCGAAAACTAAAACTTTTGAAATAGGAAAAGAGCCTTTAATCACATTCTTTACCATTTGCAATCATAAAATAGTCTAATATCTTCATTTTTTCAACATACGTAGCTATTACCCTCGAAAACTAAAACTTTTGAAATAGGAAAAGAGCCTTTAATCACATTCTTTACCATGTGCAATCATAAAATAGTCTAATATCTTCATTTTTTCAACATACGTAGCTATTACCCTCGAAAACTAAAACTTTTGAAATAGGAAAAGAGCCTTTAATCACATTCTTTACCATTTGCAATCATAAAATAGTCTAATATCTTCATTTTTTCAACATACGTAGCTATTACCCTCGAAAACTAAAACTTTTGAAATAGGAAAAGAGCCTTTAATCACATTCTTTACCATGTGCAATCATAAAATAGTCTAATATCTTCATTTTTTCAACATACGTAGCTATTACCCTCGAAAACTAAAACTTTTGAAATAGGAAAAGAGCCTTTAATCACATTCTTTACCATTTGCAATCATAAAATAGTCTAATATCTTCATTTTTTCAACATACGTAGCTATTACCCTCGAAAACTAAAACTTTTGAAATAGGAAAAGAGCCTTTAATCACATTCTTTACCATTGCAATCATAAAATAGTCTAATATCTTCATTTTTTCAACATACGTAGCTATTACCCTCGAAAACTAAAACTTTTGAAATAGGAAAAGAGCCTTTAATCACATTCTTTACCATGTGCAATCATAAAATAGTCTAATATCTTCATTTTTTCAACATACGTAGCTATTACCCTCGAAAACTAAAACTTTTGAAATAGGAAAAGAGCCTTTAATCACATTCTTTACCATGTGCAATCATAAAATAGTCTAATATCTTCATTTTTTCAACATACGTAGCTATTACCCTCGAAAACTAAAACTTTTGAAATAGGAAAAGAGCCTTTAATCACATTCTTTACCATTTGCAATCATAAAATAGTCTAATATCTTCATTTTTTCAACATACGTAGCTATTACCCTCGAAAACTAAAACTTTTGAAATAGGAAAAGAGCCTTTAATCACATTCTTTACCATTTGCAATCATAAAATAGTCTAATATCTTCATTTTTTCAACATACGTAGCTATTACCCTCGAAAACTAAAACTTTTGAAATAGGAAAAGAGCCTTTAATCACATTCTTTACCATGTGCAATCATAAAATAGTCTAATATCTTCATTTTTTCAACATACGTAGCTATTACCCTCGAAAACTAAAACTTTTGAAATAGGAAAAGAGCCTTTAATCACATTCTTTACCATTTGCAATCATAAAATAGTCTAATATCTTCATTTTTTCAACATACGTAGCTATTACCCTCGAAAACTAAAACTTTTGAAATAGGAAAAGAGCCTTTAATCACATTCTTTACCATGTGCAATCATAAAATAGTCTAATATCTTCATTTTTTCAACATACGTAGCTATTACCCTCGAAAACTAAAACTTTTGAAATAGGAAAAGAGCCTTTAATCACATTCTTTACCATTTGCAATCATAAAATAGTCTAATATCTTCATTTTTTCAACATACGTAGCTATTACCCTCGAAAACTAAAACTTTTGAAATAGGAAAAGAGCCTTTAATCACATTCTTTACCATTTGCAATCATAAAATAGTCTAATATCTTCATTTTTTCAACATACGTAGCTATTACCCTCGAAAACTAAAACTTTTGAAATAGGAAAAGAGCCTTTAATCACATTCTTTACCATGTGCAATCATAAAATAGTCTAATATCTTCATTTTTTCAACATACGTAGCTATTACCCTCGAAAACTAAAACTTTTGAAATAGGAAAAGAGCCTTTAATCACATTCTTTACCATTTGCAATCATAAAATAGTCTAATATCTTCATTTTTTCAACATACGTAGCTATTACCCTCGAAAACTAAAACTTTTGAAATAGGAAAAGAGCCTTTAATCACATTCTTTACCATGTGCAATCATAAAATAGTCTAATATCTTCATTTTTTCAACATACGTAGCTATTACCCTCGAAAACTAAAACTTTTGAAATAGGAAAAGAGCCTTTAATCACATTCTTTACCATTTGCAATCATAAAATAGTCTAATATCTTCATTTTTTCAACATACGTAGCTATTACCCTCGAAAACTAAAACTTTTGAAATAGGAAAAGAGCCTTTAATCACATTCTTTACCATGTGCAATCATAAAATAGTCTAATATCTTCATTTTTTCAACATACGTAGCTATTACCCTCGAAAACTAAAACTTTTGAAATAGGAAAAGAGCCTTTAATCACATTCTTTACCATGTGCAATCATAAAATAGTCTAATATCTTCATTTTTTCAACATACGTAGCTATTACCCTCGAAAACTAAAACTTTTGAAATAGGAAAAGAGCCTTTAATCACATTCTTTACCATGTTGCAATCATAAAATAGTCTAATATCTTCATTTTTTCAACATACGTAGCTATTACCCTCGAAAACTAAAACTTTTGAAATAGGAAAAGAGCCTTTAATCACATTCTTTACCATTTGCAATCATAAAATAGTCTAATATCTTCATTTTTTCAACATACGTAGCTATTACCCTCGAAAACTAAAACTTTTGAAATAGGAAAAGAGCCTTTAATCACATTCTTTACCATGTGCAATCATAAAATAGTCTAATATCTTCATTTTTTCAACATACGTAGCTATTACCCTCGAAAACTAAAACTTTTGACATAGGAAAAGAGCCTTTAATCACATTCTTTACCATTTGCAATCATAAAATAGTCTAATATCTTCATTTTTTCAACATACGTAGCTATTACCCTCGAAAACTAAAACTTTTGAAATAGGAAAAGAGCCTTTAATCACATTCTTTACCATGTGCAATCATAAAATAGTCTAATATCTTCATTTTTTCAACATACGTAGCTATTACCCTCGAAAACTAAAACTTTTGAAATAGGAAAAGAGCCTTTAATCACATTCTTTACCATTTGCAATCATAAAATAGTCTAATATCTTCATTTTTTCAACATACGTAGCTATTACCCTCGAAAACTAAAACTTTTGAAATAGGAAAAGAGCCTTTAATCACATTCTTTACCATGTGCAATCATAAAATAGTCTAATATCTTCATTTTTTCAACATACGTAGCTATTACCCTCGAAAACTAAAACTTTTGAAATAGGAAAAGAGCCTTTAATCACATTCTTTACCATGTGCAATCATAAAATAGTCTAATATCTTCATTTTTTCAACATACGTAGCTATTACCCTCGAAAACTAAAACTTTTGAAATAGGAAAAGAGCCTTTAATCACATTCTTTACCATTTGCAATCATAAAATAGTCTAATATCTTCATTTTTTCAACATACGTAGCTATTACCCTCGAAAACTAAAACTTTTGAAATAGGAAAAGAGCCTTTAATCACATTCTTTACCATGTGCAATCATAAAATAGTCTAATATCTTCATTTTTTCAACATACGTAGCTATTACCCTCGAAAACTAAAACTTTTGAAATAGGAAAAGAGCCTTTAATCACATTCTTTACCATTTGCAATCATAAAATAGTCTAATATCTTCATTTTTTCAACATACGTAGCTATTACCCTCGAAAACTAAAACTTTTGAAATAGGAAAAGAGCCTTTAATCACATTCTTTACCATGTGCAATCATAAAATAGTCTAATATCTTCATTTTTTCAACATACGTAGCTATTACCCTCGAAAACTAAAACTTTTGAAATAGGAAAAGAGCCTTTAATCACATTCTTTACCATTTGCAATCATAAAATAGTCTAATATCTTCATTTTTTCAACATACGTAGCTATTACCCTCGAAAACTAAAACTTTTGAAATAGGAAAAGAGCCTTTAATCACATTCTTTACCATGTGCAATCATAAAATAGTCTAATATCTTCATTTTTTCAACATACGTAGCTATTACCCTCGAAAACTAAAACTTTTGAAATAGGAAAAGAGCCTTTAATCACATTCTTTACCATGTGCAATCATAAAATAGTCTAATATCTTCATTTTTTCAACATACGTAGCTATTACCCTCGAAAACTAAAACTTTTGAAATAGGAAAAGAGCCTTTAATCACATTCTTTACCATGTGCAATCATAAAATAGTCTAATATCTTCATTTTTTCAACATACGTAGCTATTACCCTCGAAAACTAAAACTTTTGAAATAGGAAAAGAGCCTTTAATCACATTCTTTACCATGTGCAATCATAAAATAGTCTAATATCTTCATTTTTTCAACATACGTAGCTATTACCCTCGAAAACTAAAACTTTTGAAATAGGAAAAGAGCCTTTAATCACATTCTTTACCATGTGCAATCATAAAATAGTCTAATATCTTCATTTTTTCAACATACGTAGCTATTACCCTCGAAAACTAAAACTTTTGAAATAGGAAAAGAGCCTTTAATCACATTCTTTACCATGTGCAATCATAAAATAGTCTAATATCTTCATTTTTTCAACATACGTAGCTATTACCCTCGAAAACTAAAACTTTTGAAATAGGAAAAGAGCCTTTAATCACATTCTTTACCATTTGCAATCATAAAATAGTCTAATATCTTCATTTTTTCAACATACGTAGCTATTACCCTCGAAAACTAAAACTTTTGAAATAGGAAAAGAGCCTTTAATCACATTCTTTACCATTTGCAATCATAAAATAGTCTAATATCTTCATTTTTTCAACATACGTAGCTATTACCCTCGAAAACTAAAACTTTTGAAATAGGAAAAGAGCCTTTAATCACATTCTTTACCATGTGCAATCATAAAATAGTCTAATATCTTCATTTTTTCAACATACGTAGCTATTACCCTCGAAAACTAAAACTTTTGAAATAGGAAAAGAGCCTTTAATCACATTCTTTACCATTTGCAATCATAAAATAGTCTAATATCTTCATTTTTTCAACATACGTAGCTATTACCCTCGAAAACTAAAACTTTTGAAATAGGAAAAGAGCCTTTAATCACATTCTTTACCATTTGCAATCATAAAATAGTCTAATATCTTCATTTTTTCAACATACGTAGCTATTACCCTCGAAAACTAAAACTTTTGAAATAGGAAAAGAGCCTTTAATCACATTCTTTACCATTTGCAATCATAAAATAGTCTAATATCTTCATTTTTTCAACATACGTAGCTATTACCCTCGAAAACTAAAACTTTTGAAATAGGAAAAGAGCCTTTAATCACATTCTTTACCATTTGCAATCATAAAATAGTCTAATATCTTCATTTTTTCAACATACGTAGCTATTACCCTCGAAAACTAAAACTTTTGAAATAGGAAAAGAGCCTTTAATCACATTCTTTACCATTTGCAATCATAAAATAGTCTAATATCTTCATTTTTTCAACATACGTAGCTATTACCCTCGAAAACTAAAACTTTTGAAATAGGAAAAGAGCCTTTAATCACATTCTTTACCATGTGCAATCATAAAATAGTCTAATATCTTCATTTTTTCAACATACGTAGCTATTACCCTCGAAAACTAAAACTTTTGAAATAGGAAAAGAGCCTTTAATCACATTCTTTACCATTGCAATCATAAAATAGTCTAATATCTTCATTTTTTCAACATACGTAGCTATTACCCTCGAAAACTAAAACTTTTGAAATAGGAAAAGAGCCTTTAATCACATTCTTTACCATTTGCAATCATAAAATAGTCTAATATCTTCATTTTTTCAACATACGTAGCTATTACCCTCGAAAACTAAAACTTTTGAAATAGGAAAAGAGCCTTTAATCACATTCTTTACCATGTGCAATCATAAAATAGTCTAATATCTTCATTTTTTCAACATACGTAGCTATTACCCTCGAAAACTAAAACTTTTGAAATAGGAAAAGAGCCTTTAATCACATTCTTTACCATTTGCAATCATAAAATAGTCTAATATCTTCATTTTTTCAACATACGTAGCTATTACCCTCGAAAACTAAAACTTTTGAAATAGGAAAAGAGCCTTTAATCACATTCTTTACCATGTGCAATCATAAAATAGTCTAATATCTTCATTTTTTCAACATACGTAGCTATTACCCTCGAAAACTAAAACTTTTGAAATAGGAAAAGAGCCTTTAATCACATTCTTTACCATGTGCAATCATAAAATAGTCTAATATCTTCATTTTTTCAACATACGTAGCTATTACCCTCGAAAACTAAAACTTTTGACATAGGAAAAGAGCCTTTAATCACATTCTTTACCATTTGCAATCATAAAATAGTCTAATATCTTCATTTTTTCAACATACGTAGCTATTACCCTCGAAAACTAAAACTTTTGAAATAGGAAAAGAGCCTTTAATCACATTCTTTACCATGTGCAATCATAAAATAGTCTAATATCTTCATTTTTTCAACATACGTAGCTATTACCCTCGAAAACTAAAACTTTTGAAATAGGAAAAGAGCCTTTAATCACATTCTTTACCATGTGCAATCATAAAATAGTCTAATATCTTCATTTTTTCAACATACGTAGCTATTACCCTCGAAAACTAAAACTTTTGAAATAGGAAAAGAGCCTTTAATCACATTCTTTACCATTTGCAATCATAAAATAGTCTAATATCTTCATTTTTTCAACATACGTAGCTATTACCCTCGAAAACTAAAACTTTTGAAATAGGAAAAGAGCCTTTAATCACATTCTTTACCATGTTGCAATCATAAAATAGTCTAATATCTTCATTTTTTCAACATACGTAGCTATTACCCTCGAAAACTAAAACTTTTGAAATAGGAAAAGAGCCTTTAATCACATTCTTTACCATGTGCAATCATAAAATAGTCTAATATCTTCATTTTTTCAACATACGTAGCTATTACCCTCGAAAACTAAAACTTTTGAAATAGGAAAAGAGCCTTTAATCACATTCTTTACCATTTGCAATCATAAAATAGTCTAATATCTTCATTTTTTCAACATACGTAGCTATTACCCTCGAAAACTAAAACTTTTGAAATAGGAAAAGAGCCTTTAATCACATTCTTTACCATGTGCAATCATAAAATAGTCTAATATCTTCATTTTTTCAACATACGTAGCTATTACCCTCGAAAACTAAAACTTTTGAAATAGGAAAAGAGCCTTTAATCACATTCTTTACCATTTGCAATCATAAAATAGTCTAATATCTTCATTTTTTCAACATACGTAGCTATTACCCTCGAAAACTAAAACTTTTGAAATAGGAAAAGAGCCTTTAATCACATTCTTTACCATGTGCAATCATAAAATAGTCTAATATCTTCATTTTTTCAACATACGTAGCTATTACCCTCGAAAACTAAAACTTTTGAAATAGGAAAAGAGCCTTTAATCACATTCTTTACCATTTGCAATCATAAAATAGTCTAATATCTTCATTTTTTCAACATACGTAGCTATTACCCTCGAAAACTAAAACTTTTGAAATAGGAAAAGAGCCTTTAATCACATTCTTTACCATTTGCAATCATAAAATAGTCTAATATCTTCATTTTTTCAACATACGTAGCTATTACCCTCGAAAACTAAAACTTTTGAAATAGGAAAAGAGCCTTTAATCACATTCTTTACCATGTGCAATCATAAAATAGTCTAATATCTTCATTTTTTCAACATACGTAGCTATTACCCTCGAAAACTAAAACTTTTGACATAGGAAAAGAGCCTTTAATCACATTCTTTACCATTTGCAATCATAAAATAGTCTAATATCTTCATTTTTTCAACATACGTAGCTATTACCCTCGAAAACTAAAACTTTTGAAATAGGAAAAGAGCCTTTAATCACATTCTTTACCATGTGCAATCATAAAATAGTCTAATATCTTCATTTTTTCAACATACGTAGCTATTACCCTCGAAAACTAAAACTTTTGAAATAGGAAAAGAGCCTTTAATCACATTCTTTACCATGTTGCAATCATAAAATAGTCTAATATCTTCATTTTTTCAACATACGTAGCTATTACCCTCGAAAACTAAAACTTTTGAAATAGGAAAAGAGCCTTTAATCACATTCTTTACCATTTGCAATCATAAAATAGTCTAATATCTTCATTTTTTCAACATACGTAGCTATTACCCTCGAAAACTAAAACTTTTGAAATAGGAAAAGAGCCTTTAATCACATTCTTTACCATGTGCAATCATAAAATAGTCTAATATCTTCATTTTTTCAACATACGTAGCTATTACCCTCGAAAACTAAAACTTTTGAAATAGGAAAAGAGCCTTTAATCACATTCTTTACCATGTGCAATCATAAAATAGTCTAATATCTTCATTTTTTCAACATACGTAGCTATTACCCTCGAAAACTAAAACTTTTGAAATAGGAAAAGAGCCTTTAATCACATTCTTTACCATGTGCAATCATAAAATAGTCTAATATCTTCATTTTTTCAACATACGTAGCTATTACCCTCGAAAACTAAAACTTTTGAAATAGGAAAAGAGCCTTTAATCACATTCTTTACCATGTGCAATCATAAAATTGTCTAATATCTTCATTTTTTCAACATACGTAGCTATTACCCTCGAAAACTAAAACTTTTGAAATAGGAAAAGAGCCTTTAATCACATTCTTTACCATGTGCAATCATAAAATAGTCTAATATCTTCATTTTTTCAACATACGTAGCTATTACCCTCGAAAACTAAAACTTTTGAAATAGGAAAAGAGCCTTTAATCACATTCTTTACCATTTGCAATCATAAAATAGTCTAATATCTTCATTTTTTCAACATACGTAGCTATTACCCTCGAAAACTAAAACTTTTGACATAGGAAAAGAGCCTTTAATCACATTCTTTACCATTTGCAATCATAAAATAGTCTAATATCTTCATTTTTTCAGCATACGTAGCTATTACCCTCGAAAACTAAAACTTTTGAAATAGGAAAAGAGCCTTTAATCACATTCTTTACCATGTGCAATCATAAAATAGTCTAATATCTTCATTTTTTCAACATACGTAGCTATTACCCTCGAAAACTAAAACTTTTGAAATAGGAAAAGAGCCTTTAATCACATTCTTTACCATGTGCAATCATAAAATAGTCTAATATCTTCATTTTTTCAACATACGTAGCTATTACCCTCGAAAACTAAAACTTTTGAAATAGGAAAAGAGCCTTTAATCACATTCTTTACCATTTGCAATCATAAAATAGTCTAATATCTTCATTTTTTCAACATACGTAGCTATTACCCTCGAAAACTAAAACTTTTGAAATAGGAAAAGAGCCTTTAATCACATTCTTTACCATGTGCAATCATAAAATAGTCTAATATCTTCATTTTTTCAACATACGTAGCTATTACCCTCGAAAACTAAAACTTTTGAAATAGGAAAAGAGCCTTTAATCACATTCTTTACCATTTGCAATCATAAAATAGTCTAATATCTTCATTTTTTCAACATACGTAGCTATTACCCTCGAAAACTAAAACTTTTGAAATAGGAAAAGAGCCTTTAATCACATTCTTTACCATTTGCAATCATAAAATAGTCTAATATCTTCATTTTTTCAACATACGTAGCTATTACCCTCGAAAACTAAAACTTTTGAAATAGGAAAAGAGCCTTTAATCACATTCTTTACCATGTGCAATCATAAAATAGTCTAATATCTTCATTTTTTCAACATACGTAGCTATTACCCTCGAAAACTAAAACTTTTGAAATAGGAAAAGAGCCTTTAATCACATTCTTTACCATTTGCAATCATAAAATAGTCTAATATCTTCATTTTTTCAACATACGTAGCTATTACCCTCGAAAACTAAAACTTTTGACATAGGAAAAGAGCCTTTAATCACATTCTTTACCATTTGCAATCATAAAATAGTCTAATATCTTCATTTTTTCAACATACGTAGCTATTACCCTCGAAAACTAAAACTTTTGAAATAGGAAAAGAGCCTTTAATCACATTCTTTACCATGTGCAATCATAAAATAGTCTAATATCTTCATTTTTTCAACATACGTAGCTATTACCCTCGAAAACTAAAACTTTTGAAATAGGAAAAGAGCCTTTAATCACATTCTTTACCATGTGCAATCATAAAATAGTCTAATATCTTCATTTTTTCAACATACGTAGCTATTACCCTCGAAAACTAAAACTTTTGAAATAGGAAAAGAGCCTTTAATCACATTCTTTACCATTTGCAATCATAAAATAGTCTAATATCTTCATTTTTTCAACATACGTAGCTATTACCCTCGAAAACTAAAACTTTTGAAATAGGAAAAGAGCCTTTAATCACATTCTTTACCATGTGCAATCATAAAATAGTCTAATATCTTCATTTTTTCAACATACGTAGCTATTACCCTCGAAAACTAAAACTTTTGAAATAGGAAAAGAGCCTTTAATCACATTCTTTACCATGTGCAATCATAAAATAGTCTAATATCTTCATTTTTTCAACATACGTAGCTATTACCCTCGAAAACTAAAACTTTTGAAATAGGAAAAGAGCCTTTAATCACATTCTTTACCATTTGCAATCATAAAATAGTCTAATATCTTCATTTTTTCAACATACGTAGCTATTACCCTCGAAAACTAAAACTTTTGAAATAGGAAAAGAGTCTTTAATCACATTCTTTACCATGTGCAATCATAAAATAGTCTAATATCTTCATTTTTTCAACATACGTAGCTATTACCCTCGAAAACTAAAACTTTTGACATAGGAAAAGAGCCTTTAATCACATTCTTTACCATTTGCAATCATAAAATAGTCTAATATCTTCATTTTTTCAACATACGTAGCTATTACCCTCGAAAACTAAAACTTTTGAAATAGGAAAAGAGCCTTTAATCACATTCTTTACCATGTGCAATCATAAAATAGTCTAATATCTTCATTTTTTCAACATACGTAGCTATTACCCTCGAAAACTAAAACTTTTGAAATAGGAAAAGAGCCTTTAATCACATTCTTTACCATTTGCAATCATAAAATAGTCTAATATCTTCATTTTTTCAACATACGTAGCTATTACCCTCGAAAACTAAAACTTTTGAAATAGGAAAAGAGCCTTTAATCACATTCTTTACCATTTGCAATCATAAAATAGTCTAATATCTTCATTTTTTCAACATACGTAGCTATTACCCTCGAAAACTAAAACTTTTGAAATAGGAAAAGAGCCTTTAATCACATTCTTTACCATGTGCAATCATAAAATAGTCTAATATCTTCATTTTTTCAACATACGTAGCTATTACCCTCGAAAACTAAAACTTTTGAAATAGGAAAAGAGCCTTTAATCACATTCTTTACCATGTTGCAATCATAAAATAGTCTAATATCTTCATTTTTTCAACATACGTAGCTATTACCCTCGAAAACTAAAACTTTTGAAATAGGAAAAGAGCCTTTAATCACATTCTTTACCATGTGCAATCATAAAATAGTCTAATATCTTCATTTTTTCAACATACGTAGCTATTACCCTCGAAAACTAAAACTTTTGAAATAGGAAAAGAGCCTTTAATCACATTCTTTACCATTTGCAATCATAAAATAGTCTAATATCTTCATTTTTTCAACATACGTAGCTATTACCCTCGAAAACTAAAACTTTTGAAATAGGAAAAGAGCCTTTAATCACATTCTTTACCATGTGCAATCATAAAATAGTCTAATATCTTCATTTTTTCAACATACGTAGCTATTACCCTCGAAAACTAAAACTTTTGAAATAGGAAAAGAGCCTTTAATCACATTCTTTACCATTTGCAATCATAAAATAGTCTAATATCTTCATTTTTTCAACATACGTAGCTATTACCCTCGAAAACTAAAACTTTTGAAATAGGAAAAGAGCCTTTAATCACATTCTTTACCATGTGCAATCATAAAATAGTCTAATATCTTCATTTTTTCAACATACGTAGCTATTACCCTCGAAAACTAAAACTTTTGAAATAGGAAAAGAGCCTTTAATCACATTCTTTACCATTTGCAATCATAAAATAGTCTAATATCTTCATTTTTTCAACATACGTAGCTATTACCCTCGAAAACTAAAACTTTTGAAATAGGAAAAGAGCCTTTAATCACATTCTTTACCATGTGCAATCATAAAATAGTCTAATATCTTCATTTTTTCAACATACGTAGCTATTACCCTCGAAAACTAAAACTTTTGAAATAGGAAAAGAGCCTTTAATCACATTCTTTACCATTTGCAATCATAAAATAGTCTAATATCTTCATTTTTTCAACATACGTAGCTATTACCCTCGAAAACTAAAACTTTTGAAATAGGAAAAGAGCCTTTAATCACATTCTTTACCATGTTGCAATCATAAAATAGTCTAATATCTTCATTTTTTCAACATACGTAGCTATTACCCTCGAAAACTAAAACTTTTGAAATAGGAAAAGAGCCTTTAATCACATTCTTTACCATTTGCAATCATAAAATAGTCTAATATCTTCATTTTTTCAACATACGTAGCTATTACCCTCGAAAACTAAAACTTTTGAAATAGGAAAAGAGCCTTTAATCACATTCTTTACCATGTGCAATCATAAAATAGTCTAATATCTTCATTTTTTCAACATACGTAGCTATTACCCTCGAAAACTAAAACTTTTGACATAGGAAAAGAGCCTTTAATCACATTCTTTACCATTTGCAATCATAAAATAGTCTAATATCTTCATTTTTTCAACATACGTAGCTATTACCCTCGAAAACTAAACTTTTGAAATAGGAAAAGAGCCTTTAATCACATTCTTTACCATGTGCAATCATAAAATAGTCTAATATCTTCATTTTTTCAACATACGTAGCTATTACCCTCGAAAACTAAAACTTTTGAAATAGGAAAAGAGCCTTTAATCACATTCTTTACCATTTGCAATCATAAAATAGTCAATATCTTCATTTTTTCAACATACGTAGCTATTACCCTCGAAAACTAAAACTTTTGAAATAGGAAAAGAGCCTTTAATCACATTCTTTACCATTTGCAATCATAAAATAGTCTAATATCTTCATTTTTTCAACATACGTAGCTATTACCCTCGAAAACTAAAACTTTTGAAATAGGAAAAGAGCCTTTAATCACATTCTTTACCATGTGCAATCATAAAATAGTCTAATATCTTCATTTTTTCAACATACGTAGCTATTACCCTCGAAAACTAAAACTTTTGAAATAGGAAAAGAGCCTTTAATCACATTCTTTACCATTTGCAATCATAAAATAGTCTAATATCTTCATTTTTTCAACATACGTAGCTATTACCCTCGAAAACTAAAACTTTTGAAATAGGAAAAGAGCCTTTAATCACATTCTTTACCATTTGCAATCATAAAATAGTCTAATATCTTCATTTTTTCAACATACGTAGCTATTACCCTCGAAAACTAAAACTTTTGACATAGGAAAAGAGCCTTTAATCACATTCTTTACCATGTTGCAATCATAAAATAGTCTAATATCTTCATTTTTTCAACATACGTAGCTATTACCCTCGAAAACTAAAACTTTTGAAATAGGAAAAGAGCCTTTAATCACATTCTTTACCATGTGCAATCATAAAATAGTCTAATATCTTCATTTTTTCAACATACGTAGCTATTACCCTCGAAAACTAAAACTTTTGAAATAGGAAAAGAGCCTTTAATCACATTCTTTACCATGTGCAATCATAAAATAGTCTAATATCTTCATTTTTTCAACATACGTAGCTATTACCCTCGAAAACTAAAACTTTTGAAATAGGAAAAGAGCCTTTAATCACATTCTTTACCATTTGCAATCATAAAATAGTCTAATATCTTCATTTTTTCAACATACGTAGCTATTACCCTCGAAAACTAAAACTTTTGAAATAGGAAAAGAGCCTTTAATCACATTCTTTACCATTTGCAATCATAAAATAGTCTAATATCTTCATTTTTTCAACATACGTAGCTATTACCCTCGAAAACTAAAACTTTTGAAATAGGAAAAGAGCCTTTAATCACATTCTTTACCATGTGCAATCATAAAATAGTCTAATATCTTCATTTTTTCAACATACGTAGCTATTACCCTCGAAAACTAAAACTTTTGAAATAGGAAAAGAGCTTTTAATCACATTCTTTACCATGTGCAATCATAAAATAGTCTAATATCTTCATTTTTTCAACATACGTAGCTATTACCCTCGAAAACTAAAACTTTTGAAATAGGAAAAGAGCCTTTAATCACATTCTTTACCATTGTAATCATAAAATAGTCTAATATCTTCATTTTTTCAACATACGTAGCTATTACCCTCGAAAACTAAAACTTTTGAAATAGGAAAAGAGCCTTTAATCACATTCTTTACCATGTGCAATCATAAAATAGTCTAATATCTTCATTTTTTCAACATACGTAGCTATTACCCTCGAAAACTAAAACTTTTGAAATAGGAAAAGAGCCTTTAATCACATTCTTTACCATGTGCAATCATAAAATAGTCTAATATCTTCATTTTTTCAACATACGTAGCTATTACCCTCGAAAACTAAAACTTTTGACATAGGAAAAGAGCCTTTAATCACATTCTTTACCATTTGCAATCATAAAATAGTCTAATATCTTCATTTTTTCAGCATACGTAGCTATTACCCTCGAAAACTAAAACTTTTGAAATAGGAAAAGAGCCTTTAATCACATTCTTTACCATGTGCAATCATAAAATAGTCTAATATCTTCATTTTTTCAACATACGTAGCTATTACCCTCGAAAACTAAAACTTTTGAAATAGGAAAAGAGCCTTTAATCACATTCTTTACCATGTGCAATCATAAAATAGTCTAATATCTTCATTTTTTCAACATACGTAGCTATTACCCTCGAAAACTAAAACTTTTGAAATAGGAAAAGAGCCTTTAATCACATTCTTTACCATTTGCAATCATAAAATAGTCTAATATCTTCATTTTTCAACATACGTAGCTATTACCCTCGAAAACTAAAACTTTTGAAATAGGAAAAGAGCCTTTAATCACATTCTTTACCATTTGCAATCATAAAATAGTCTAATATCTTCATTTTTTCACATACGTAGCTATTACCCTCGAAAACTAAAACTTTTGAAATAGGAAAAGAGCCTTTAATCACATTCTTTACCATTTGCAATCATAAAATAGTCTAATATCTTCATTTTTTCAACATACGTAGCTATTACCCTCGAAAACTAAAACTTTTGAATAGGAAAAGAGCCTTTAATCACATTCTTTACCATGTGCAATCATAAAATAGTCTAATATCTTCATTTTTTCAGCATACGTAGCTATTACCCTCGAAAACTAAAACTTTTGAAATAGGAAAAGAGCCTTTAATCACATTCTTTACCATTTGCAATCATAAAATAGTCTAATATCTTCATTTTTTCAACATACGTAGCTATTACCCTCGAAAACTAAAACTTTTGAAATAGGAAAAGAGCCTTTAATCACATTCTTTACCATTTGCAATCATAAAATAGTCTAATATCTTCATTTTTTCAACATACGTAGCTATTACCCTCGAAAACTAAAACTTTTGACATAGGAAAAGAGCCTTTAATCACATTCTTTACCATTTGCAATCATAAAATAGTCTAATATCTTCATTTTTTCAACATACGTAGCTATTACCCTCGAAAACTAAAACTTTTGACATAGGAAAAGAGCCTCTAATCACATTCTTTACCATTTGCAATCAAAAAATAGTCTAATATCTTCATTTTTCAGCATACGTAGCTATCACCCTCGAAAACTA
>NW_027065268.1:0-22536 GCF_032884065.1 Artemia franciscana
CTATTGAGCCTTGTTGTTCCTTACTTACAGTTTTTTTTACGGTTTGATTAAATAAAAAAAAAAAAAAATAGTTTTTTTTCCAACTGAAAGTAAGGAGTAGCATTAATACAAAACGAACGGAAATTATTCCGTATGCGAAAGGGCTGCCCTCTCCTCAATACCTTACTTTTCACACTAAGTTTGCTAGCACTATAAAAAACTTCCTATTCTAACTGAACTGCCCTTGTGTTTCTGGAGTCGTTTAAAAAAAAAAGGGATGATCAGTCAACCTAGTGTAAAGAGCAAGGTACTGACGAGAGGGCAATCCCTTCGTATACGGAATAAATTCTGTTCGTTTTGAGTTTGAATGCTACTCCTTACTTTCAGTTTTTTTTTTTTTTATTTATTCAACTTCTGATCATTTTTCATATAACGCCGGTAAATCAGGCTCACTATAAAAAAAAAAAAATTCCCCATCCCTCCTTCTTAACGGCAAACTTTTCAATGGGAAGGTTCCCCCACATAAAATACGCCCCTCCATTTAAATTCCTTCCAGGCAATTTCTCCCTCGCTGAAAATTCCCCCTCTCCTACTCTATATAAAACTTCTTGCTAAAGATTCAGGCTGGAAAATTCTACTTACCATACTTTTATTACAAACGAGGCCGGTTACATGCTTCTCCAATAGCTTGAAATTGTTACAAAGTAAGGCAATGATTGTATCTTCAGCAATTTTAAAATAGCCAATTTGCTTCTGCATAAATTCATAATATTTGGCAATATACTCCTAGAAAGACATTCATTTGATGAGTTACATCTTCAAGGGGTCGACAAGATTTTGAGGGGAAGGGAAAACTAAGGAAAGAACTATATATATTTTGTTTTCATAAACTAAACATGATTGATTTTAAAAATTGTGCTTAAATGCTTACAGCCATAACTTTAGATATAAAATATGAAAAAGAAATTCCAATTGAAATGTCAATTTAATTCAAACTTAATTTCTTTCTAAGTTAGTTTTTAATTAAATATTTCACCCTTTAAATAAATTGAAAAAAAAACTTAAATAAATTTCTATTAAATTTGTCAATTAAAATTAATTAAAATTTAAATAAACGACTGAAAGCTCCATCAGCGTACCATCACTATCAAGATTAAAACGAAACATAAAAAAATAACACTTAGTCAAAATAAAAGAACTTGGAAACATATTGTAAAATATCTATACAAAACAAGAGCTAAGAGCACATGTGGCACTTGTGACAAGGTAGGAAGAGCCAAGAGTTTATATGGAATGAGCTCTTTAATGCTGGTTGGGATTTAAGATAAGAGCTCTGAGACATGACGGTCCTTCTAAATATCAAAATTCATTAAGATCCGATCACCCACTCATAAGTTAAAATACCAATTTTTCCTCTCCCTTAAGCCCCCTAGATGGTCGAATCGGGGAAAACGACTTTATCAAGTCAGTTTGTGCAGGTCCCTAAAACGCCTACCAATTTTCATCGTCCTAGCACTTAGCCTAGCACTTAAGACTAGTCACCTTTTATCTTCACTTGTTCCTAGCCTTAGTGAAATAGTCTTCTTAACATTAATTTTTAAGCCTATTCTAGCACCCTTAACTCACAAAACTTCTTAAGAGTTCATTCATTTTGCTCACACTTTCATCTAAGTTGCTTAAATCCTCAACATAATCTAAGTCCAAGACAGTTTTTCCTCCCCATTTGATTCCATGGTCTCCCATTAATAGAATAATTACTAATAGAACAAGACTAATAGAACTAATAGAACAAGGTTAAGTTTACTCCTTTTTGAACTGATTATATATTCAAAGCTCTAAATAATGATTTGACAATTAAATATGATACCACTTGAAGCAAAAAATATGACAAATTATGGAATCTGAGATGACACAAAAAACCCATTTTTAGAAAAAATATGACACTCCTTAAAAAAATTTGGCAGCCCTGCATAACACTTTATGCCTTTTCTTGTGCTCTTATGAATATAATAATCACTTCTAACTGATATTCAAATTTAAGCAATTTTTATCCTAACCTAACATTATTATAAATAATTTTAGCACTAAGAAAATATAGCATTTTCTATTCAAAAATAATGGTCCTAAAAAAATGTAGTATTATTTTGTGGAAATTGAGTGATATGTCAATTTTTTGAAAATTTATCATTTTTAAGAGCTTAATAAGTGCTTAAATCTCAATTTAAGGTAGAAGCAATTATTATATGCATAAAGTGCATAAAAAGGTCTCAAGCAATATATTCACTTTATAGGAAAGCCAGTTATATGAACTGCTATAATTTTTCCTAAAATTATACTTTAGGTACTTTTGACTATTTATTTTTTATTAGTTTGGTTAAAATTATAGCTGTTTATATAACTGACTTACCAATAAAGTGAAAATACCACTTGATGCATTTTTTTTATGTTCTTTATGAATATATTATTTGCTTCTACTGCAAATTCTAATTTAAGCATAAGCTCTTAAAATTGACAAATTTTCAAATAAAGTATGACTTATCTCATTTTTTCCACAAAATAATGCTACAATTTCTCAGTGCCATCTTTTCAATCATTTTTGAAAAAATAATGCTACATCTTAGTTCTAATACTATTTATAATAAGGTTAGTTTAAGGTTTGATTAAATTACTTAAATTTGAATTTACATTAGAAGGAATTATTACATATGTAAAGAATATAACAAAGGCATTGAGTGGTATATTCACTTTATTGGTAAGCCAGTTGCATGAACTGATATAGTTTTACCCATAAATTTTCTAATTAACTTGGTGATAATATCTATGTAGCTAGAAAATTATTTATTTTAGGAGTATCATAAATATCCCAATAGTTGGATAATGCTATATCTCAGCTTTTCTAAAATATAACTAACTAGGCAGCTAATTAAATTTTCAAAGCAAACTATTCATAATAGGCTATACAACTAGCCAAATAAATTATTGCAGTTCAGCATTGCACAGATATCTACCAAGGTGAATAAACCTTTGACCTAAAATGTCTTTTTTTATCAAACTATCCTACTTTTGTCCTCACTTTAATCTAAGTAGGCTTTAGACCGGTCAAGTAGGCTAAATTATTTTTTTCAGTATGTTGTTCTGAGAATGTAATGCATTTTGATCTGACCAAATGACTTTCTTTTTTACAATTATTTTAATTCAAAGCAATTCTCAAACCCCTTTACAATTGAAAGCAGTCTTTTAATCTTTTTGTTCTAGCATGTCTCCTTCTATAAAACCAGTATTATAAACCTTCAAATAGTCTATATTTTCCTTAAAACTAAAGTGTAAATGATATACTTACAAAAAAAAACTATTAATAAAAAAACTGAAATTAAGAGACCGCCATTTTTCCTCCAAATTTTGCCGTTTGATGATGTGAAGAAATCGTTGTGCCAAACTGTAAAATAAGCAGCCGAAAATTAAGCCAAATGCTATAGAAACAGGCGGAAGGCAGATTAAGCATTTTTATCCTAAATATTGGAAAGGAAGAATCTGAAACTTTCATCTTGATTTCCAAAGACACAATTTTATCTGCGAGTAGATCAAAAAGATTTATCAAGACTTATTCCTGACCCATCATCACTTATAGACTGGAAACCGTCGCGAAGCCAAAATAAAACTTTAGAAGGCTTGGCATTCCAAAAAGAAGAAGACAGCCATATAATAGGGATATAAAAAGGTCGATAAAATCCATTTCTCGTATCATCAAAAAAGTTTTTGATAATTTTATATAATCCTATATTAGGCTTAGTTGTCATTTCTATTTTATTTATATATATATATATATAAATATATATATATATATATATATATATATATATATATATATATATATATATATATATATATATATATATATATATATATATATATATATATATATATATATATATATATATATATATATATATATATATATATATATATAATAGCAGTTTGGGTGGCGCTTCGCGCCACCAAAACTTCGTTGCGCGCCATATTAGTTACATGCCATTGTAGTTGTGTCCCTGTGTCCCACTTGTGAATAAAGATAAACTGTAATTTCTCTTCGAACAATCCCTGTGTCCTATATATATAGATATATATATATATATATATATATATATATATATATATATATATATATATATATATATATATATATATATATATATATATATATATATATATATATATAGGTAAAGGTAGTGGGGATGAATAAGCAATGCGACCGAGAAAATTTCGTTACTTGTCCCTAAACAGAAAAGGTAGCAGAAGAATAACCATTACAGGGTGTATTTCTCTTAATCCCATTACCTTTTATAAGTCTTTCAGGCCCACGCTGTGATTGAAGATTTTACCAACTTCATTACATCATGTTAATAAATTAACAAACTCTAGGGGATAAAAGTGGCTTTAAAAGGTGACAAATTCAGGAGTAGTTATTGCGCTTCTGTTACAAATTAACATATCTTTTTTTTTTAATTTTGATTGAAGTTATTTTGGGAACAAGGGAGTGGATGATTTGCAAGGACTTAAAAAAAATTTTAACCCAGGAGGTAGAAATTTTTCCTATGACCTAGCCCCCAAGCTTAATTCTATAAAGAAGGTATTTTTAACATTTAAAAGGTTGAGTAGCCAAAAAACCTTTTGCCTGAACAAAATGTCAAATAAATATGCAAAGAAACTAAAGTATTAGCATATTACTAAAAACATTATTAATCTTAAATGTGTGTCTTTTATCAAAGGAAAAAATTATCAAATGTGGTTAGGATATTGATCACTATCGTATTTTCCATTTTGCTTAACAATCCTTTGAGAACGATCAAAACCTCTTAAAAAGCACATCCCCCAATCAATTATCAAAGGAAGGAGGGGAAGGGTGCTCTGGAATTCCCAATATTTTTAACCTACATTTCTGTATGATATTTTGCACAATATTTTTCCTCATTAGCGTTCTAACAACTTCAATTTAAAAAACGTGTGTCAATATCTGTATTGGCAGTATGAGAAAACATAGGACAAGGAGAAAACGAGGCAGTTTACAGCCAGATGAAAAAAGAGAATGACATTTCAAAAATAAGTAGTAGTAGTAGTAGAAAGGTTTAATAGCAAAAACTTGACAGCTATCGCTGATTTGTGTTTCTTTACAACATATTCGAAATCAAACTATACTTGTAAATATAAATCAACTATAAATATTAACTCTTATTGTACATTTTGACGAAAACCGGGACGAAAGAAATTACCATATCGGTTTGTTCTTGCTTTAACGGGAACTATCTTATCTTGCTTTTTCGTTCTTGATGGTAGATATCATTCGGGTAGAATGTCAGGCAAGAACTTTTAAAAAAGCAATAACTTTCAAAAACTCATTATCAGAGTTGCGTACCGGTTTTGGTGTGACGGCAGTCCTAGCCCCTCAAGAGCCTTTTCGTATGGGATGTAACGGCGGCCCAAGATGATCAACACCGCTCGCTTCTGAACTGATTAAAGCTCCTGACAGAGATACAATGTTCTAAGTGCTGAGGGCACACATATTTCAGAATGGGGCGGACATATGCCATGTGTCCATGCTTAATACTCTCTGTGTTCGCATTGCGCCTATGCATATCGTTTAAAGTCTGTAGACTAGAGTTTGCACTTTTAACCACGTGTTTTATATGTATGGCAAAGCTGAAGTCATTGGAGAAAGTAACTCCAAGGATTTTGATACTGTTTGTTACAAAGAATGGAACATTTGGCTCCATAAAATCACTTTTTAGCGGGTTAAAGCGCACTATCTTTGACTTGTTCACACTAATCTCAAGATTTAGCTCCGTGCACTCTTTTGTGAAAACGCTGAAAATATTTTAACTGAATTGTGGCTTCACAACTCCGTTTTGTACTAAATATTTCAGGATAAATGACAGGTCGTCCATGAACTTGTAGCGGTGGTCAAAGTCAGCTATGAGGAAGGTACTTACGGACAAGAATAACATAGCCACAAGCTTAGTGCCTTGAGGGGCTCCAAAGGTGTAATAGGACCACAGGTGGAATAGCGAGCAAACAGACAATGTATCCTCGGACTGAGAAAGTCCAACACAAGCTTAAGATTTCTTTTCTTAGCCTCCATTAGCTTGAGATTAAGGACAGCTACAATGTGATTTATTAATTCAAATGCCTTTCGGAAATCTATGCAACCAAGGTCTACAAAACTGTGACCTTTTTTGACCCACTTGAGGAAACTATCGTATATCAGCACTAGGTACACTGAGGTATTACAGTCTTTCAGTCCGCAGTATTGTCTCTGGTCGATAGATCCCTTGATTTGATCAAGTAAGACCCTCATGATAAAGGTCTTGGCCACTTTTGCCAGGCATGGCGTTTGCGAAATAGGTCTAAGTTCGCCACAGCTCTTAGGGTTAGTAAGCTTCGGAATTATGCTAGCGTAAGCTTTTATCCAAACAGCTGGAAAAGCCAAAAAGCAAAGGTTTATCAGTACTGAGAGTGGTTTCGCAATAAAAAGGGCGTATTCTCGACTCAGTTGGGGTGGAATTTCGTCTGGATAAGCTGAGCAGTTTACTTTCACCTTCATCAGGGTCTTATAGGTTGTCATCTCATCAAAAACAACTTCACCTTCATCTGTGCAGGAGTCAAGTATTTCAGACTTCTGGGCTTGTGTGGGAGAAGGAAATGACATCCAGATGCGGGTGAAATATTGATTAACCTCATCAGCAGTTGTGTAAGTTCCCTCAAGGTGGCTTATTTTTATGCTGTCATGAATAAACTTGTCAGTAATTTTCTTGACCGCTCTGTGCCATTTCCTGGGATTAGTGTGCCTAAGACTGTCCGAAAACATCTCAAGCCCGTAATCTTTCTTTGCACTTCTCATGAAAGAGGTAACGTGATTGCGTAATATTGTCGCGTCTTGCAAATCTCCTTGGAAAAGCTTGCACTTTTTTCGGATTAGTTTTATGATTTGGGGGATTATCCAGGGTTCATCACTTTCACATCTAATGAAAATCTTTTCAGGAAAAACTCAAAGTATTCGGCATGGCGAACTTCGCTGAACAGTTGGCATTTTTTATCAAGGCTTTTGTCTCCTTAGACTTCTGAAAAAGTGTGAGCAGCTATCCATTGACCATTGGTGCTAATTGCTGAATCAGTAAGCGGACGGTACTTGACACGCTTAATTTTAGGCTTGGGTATTGAAGCAGTAGCTAACCAGAGCACAAAGTTGTGATCAGAACAGGCAAGTGGCCCAAGGGATTCAGGGGTTTGGTAATATATCTCACAGTTGGTCAGGATTAAATCGAGTATGCTGCCGGATTCATGTGTTTGGAAATTTACAACCTGCTTGAGGGATAGGCATGATGCTAGCCAGCTTTTCTTGGTTTGGTTAAAGTCCCCAGCCAGAACAATAGCAGGGTTTCCATGAAAATCAAGAAGGTTGTTGACAGTCTTTTGGAGGTATGTGACAAGATCACGGCGGTTTTTAGAACTTTCAGGGTAGTAGACTGAAGCAAAGATGATGCATGTGTAAGCACGCGGCATTGCTTATGGTTTGCACCAAACCCACATAGCCTCATGTTCAGTGCTTTCGAGTTCACGTAGCTCCTTCATAGGGACATCTTCACGCACGTAAAGGACTACTCCACCGACTAGTCTGCGGTTGCCAAGAGCTTGTCTTGTTCTGAGATATAGGGCATAACCGGTAAGTTTTCCAGTCACTCCAGTCAGGTTCCAAGTTTCTGCTATGGCTGCGACAGAAACATTGTTCTGCCGTAATACTACGTCGATCTCATCTATTTTATTGCAAAGAGAACGTGTGTTACAAAGCAGGAATGTGGGAAAACACTTCTTTGCATTGTATGCGACGGGAGACAGAGTTGATGGGGGTAGTTTAGAGCTTTCAGGGCCTGGGTCCACGTTATATTTTGAGAGGGAGGGCAAAGGTTTCTGATTCGAAATTTTTACTTCTATGTAGAACCTGTATTTTGCTGTCAGTAATTTGTCGTTCTGCCAAAGACAATTGTCTCAATCACTTTACTGGGGTGGTCTTTTTGTCTAGTTTTAACTCGTATTCCAGCTCTTTTCCCGCGCCGCCTTCTTCTTTTCTGTCCGTACAGAGTAACGCATCCTGGCGGAGCCTTCAGCAATACAAGTTCGTTTAAATGAATGAAGGTGGATGGCACTAGTGGTGAAAATGGATAGGGTCTTTTCATCAAACTGCTGATACCTACCTGGCTGCTCATCACACCAATTACTAGTCCGTGAGCAACTGCATTCAGCACTATAGGAATTTCTTAGGGTGTTTGATTTTGATCTCGCACAAATATAGGGCTAAACTTTCCAGATGGTCTAGAGCCTCAACAGCGCAAGCGCCATCTAGGTTAATGTATGGATGTTGTATATAGATTGCACCACCACCAAGCAAGGTGAATAAAGCTCAATTAAAGTGATCTATTTAGTCTGTATGAAAATGTCACTCATATTTCTGAGTCTATGTGTTTGTATGTGTATTTACATCTCTCTCCACCTGCTTGCGTGTCTTTCTGTCTGTTTGCATACCTGTTTGTATGACTCTGAGTGTTTTGTGTGCATGATTTTGTTTCTCTCTCTCTCAATAAACTTGACTTACTTGACTTGACTTAAGGCTCCTGCCGCATGGGGTTTGGCGTAGAGAGCTTCGCAACTTGACTTCTCCAGGCGGACCGGTCTGCTGCTAAATGAGACGCCTCGTCGACAGCAATGTTGGCCATCACCAAGAATTTGTCGAGGCTGTCTTTCCACCTTGTCTGAGGTCTGCCCCTCGGGCGAGACCAGCCATGGGCTTTTGGGTCGAAGTCGTACACTATTCGGGCTGGCGTTGATGTCGGCATTCGTAGGAGGTGTCCGAACCATCTGAGAGACCTCTGCGCTATCTGGACGGAGAATGGTACCTGGGAGGTGAGAGTAAGCAACCTTGCGTTGCTTACAAAATCATCCCACCGGAATCCCTCGATCCGGCGAAGCTGTTTCGTCTGACAGACGTCTATCATTTTAAGGATGGTTGATTTGAGGGGCCAGGTTTCCGCCGCGTAGAGCAGGACGGAGCTTACGGATGCGTTATAGATTCGCATTTTCTCGTCAATACCTCACTCTTTATACAAGAGCTTGAATTTTGTCTCAATTTTTTAAGAATGACCCTCTGAATCACAAAGGCCGTAGAATAAATATTTGCAATTACTAATAATACTTTGGCGTAAAGAGCAAGGTATTGTGGAGGAGACAGGCTCCCTTATATACGTAATATTTTCTGTTTGTTTTAAGTTTTAATGCTGCTCATTACTTCCAGTTGAAAAAAAATATTTTCCCATAGTTTTTTTTTTTTAAATAATGCTATCGACTAAACTGAGCAAAATCACCATCTCAAAATTTTGATTCGGTGACTTTGGGGAAAAAATGAGTTTTGCAGGGGGCCTAATTGCCCTCCAATTTTTTTGGTCACTTAAAAAGGGCACTATAACTTTTACTTTCCGTTAGAATGAACCCTCTCGAGACATTCTAGGACCACTGGGCCGATACGATCACCCCTGGAAAAAAAAAACACGCATTCGTGATTCGCCTCCTGGCCAAAAATACAAAATTCCGTATTTTTGTAGATAGGAACTTGAAATTTCTGCATAGGCCTAAATTTCCCAATTATATTTGAAAAGACTTAGTCAGGTTTTAGGATTCAATTTTGGAAGCCCTTTTCTTGCCCCCTTAAAATTATGGGTCAAGTTTCAATCTTTATAATTCTGTAGGGCTCTAACAGCCAAAATTGTAATTTATATTGTTGCTGGCAATTTTCTTTTTTTCTAACTTAAAGATAAGAAAAAACAATTTTAATATTAACTGCTCCATATTCAACCAAGTTGTTCTTTGGAGAAAAAGAGTTATGACACCAAAAAAGGTCAGTGTTGCGATTCCCTGGGCATTGAGATAGCTCTATGACCAATACTGTACCTTTAGAATCAGAATTTTATTCTGCAGCAAAATTTTACATTAATTTCAGTTGTAATGTTACTCTTTGACTCCCCCCCCCCGACTAACAGACAAATATATACCCAAAATAATATAAAGAAAGGGATTGCCATTGTTTTGACAAAGCGTTAAATTAGTTTTAAGAAAAGAGTGACTATTAGGAAACTCACCTTAAATATACAATTCAAGGTATATATTTAACCATTTGGGGATAGGGTGGGTGTTATTTAACTTTCCAAACGAAATGAATGTTATATTTTGATTTGGGATAAAACTTCGCTTCTAAAGGTATGTCTATTTCATAGGTATCTCAAACAGTGAATACAAAATTTTACCCGAAAAAGTAATATTTTGGGAAAATACCTTTTCTTAATTCAGAACCAAGCAAAACGCAGGAAGGCGAATCGAACTAAATGACAGAAGTTCAAGAATTTTTATTATTGTTAATTAAAGGTTATTTTTTATCATACTCAAAAGATAAGAAAGCAAGTTTTAATATTACAAATTTTAAATCCCAATTTTTTCTTCTTTTCAGGAAAGCAGCTTTAGCGTAATTTGAAAAACAAAACAAAAAAACAACAACAAGTAATCAACTCAAAAATACGAACGTAATGAATTAATTGTTTAAACTTTTAGAATTTTGATTGGAATCAACGAACAGTTCTTTTTTCGAATTTAAAGACAAGGAAAAAAAGCTTTGATATAAGAATCACTTTAATTAGAAATAATCTTTACATCAGAAAGTACTAACAGTTTCTTTTCTTGAGCAAAGGATTTGTACCCTCTTTTAGAGAAAAACAAAACACAAACCTCTGTTCATCTTGCGTCTATATTAAAATTCAAAAAGTTGATTGAAAAAACCGACTGAAGACACTTAGTCTAACTGATTGAACAATATGAATGTGAAGTAACACCTGCTGAATAACCCCAATCAAATTGGTTACTCAAATTTACAATATTTCGCGTCAAGTTTTGCGAAGTTAAAGGATTGCTTCTTTGTTTGTCAAAATAAAACCTAAGTACTAATTAAAACTTATGTTTTAAACTTAAGCTTTAAAGTTCTAAAACCTATAAGAATTATAGAGAATTTATGTAGCGTTTTTATTTGCACTATGCAAATTAATTGGGATAGAATTGTTAACTTTGTATTTTAAAGACCCTAGGGCTTTTAGAATAATAAAATTATTGTTATTATTGTACCCGATTATATTTCCGTCGAAAATGCCATTCGTTAGTCCTAAAATCAGTAAAAGCAAAAGTGAAACAACTTGTTTAACCCATTGTCTCATTTTCTCAGTACTGTGAATTGTCGATAAACTCTACTTATATTCAACCGCCAACATCGATAATCTACAATATTCAACCATCAATATCGATACTATCAATATATTCAACCAAAAATACTAATAATCTACAATATTCAACCAACAAAATAAATTCAATCGATAAATTATTCCCTTCTTTGCATAAGTATAGTCAATTTGTCTTATTCCGAGAGAAGCTTAAAAGTTATTAGAGAAATTGAAATAATATTTGGATTGCAATTGAAAAGTATTGAAAACAGCCAGTGATTAGCTCTGCTTCTATGATCGTGATATTTGGCATATATATTTATAACACCCACGCAATTCCCCCAATGAGAGCAGAATCAGTCCGTTTAATGTCAATAACTTATCTAGGACATGTTGTTATTCTTCCCACCAAGTTTCATCTCGATCTCTACACTCTGAGCGTTTTCCAAGATTTTCAGTTCCCCCTCCAATGTCACTGGATCCAGTTGGGATTTAAAATTTGAGCTCTGAGACACAAGGTCCTTCAAAGTATCAAATTTTATTAAGATCTGGTCACCTGTTCGTAAGTTAAAATACCTCATTTTTCAAATTTTTCCGAATTAACCCCCCCCCCCCCCATTCCCCCAAAGAGAGCCAATCTGGTTTGATTTATATCAATCATGTATCTAGGACTTATGCTTATTCTTCACAGCAAGTATCATTACGATTTCTCCACTCTAAAGGTTTTCCAAGATTTTATGGTTTCCTCTTCAAACTCCCCAAATGTCACGACATATGATCAGGATTTCAAATAGAAGCTCAGAGACAAGAGGCCCTTCTACATATCATATTTCATTAGGATCCAATCAGCCGTTCTTAAGTTGAAAATGGCTCATTTTTTCTAATTTTTCCGAATTACCAACCCTCCCCCCCAAAGAGAGTGAATCCGGTCCAGCTATATCAATCACGTATCTAGGACTTGTGCTTATTCACAGTTGTTGAGGATTTTGAAGGAAACCATGAGTCGATCTGTGCAACCAGGTTGTCAAAAAGTTAGAAACTCAATAGGAAATTCGAAAAACATACGCTTTAAACAGAGGTAGCTTCTTGTTCAGCTTCATTTGTAAAAAACCCTTTTTTAAATCTTTCACAATTCATTTTAATAGCATAATTATAGCACAACTAATACCTTTTGTCTGCAGATTTTTATGGGTTTAAAATATTTCTATATTTGACAGATAAACGTTATATGTTTCCATATATTTGACATATAGACCTTGAAGTGTGTTACAATTCCCTGAAGTAACTAGGACACTTCCTAGTTTTCCACAAAGATTCTTATGAAAACACGCCAAGCCTTGGTTAGATGGCCGAAACTACTTGAGTTTACTTTAATTCTTATGAAAACACGGGGTTTTCCAAGGTTGAACTCTTCTCCGTAGCATAAATCCGCTCCTCTGTTATCAAAATTAAGACTGAAAGTATTGCTTTGCCAATTGATTGCTCTAAAATTATGTGCGACCTATCAGTCTATTTATCTATTTTATAATCATAATTCTATTAATTCAGCAGTGTAGATTAATGAGCGTAAAGATACGGTACTTCTTTTTCTAACACAAAAACCATTCTAGGATTCCAGGACTATGATTTTGATTAAGATCACCTTCAAAACCGACTCAACCTTTTTATCAGGGTTCCTTAAAAAAATTCCTGACTCTAGGGGGAGCAATTAGTAGATATGGATAGCTTTAAGAATACAAAATACTAGAGTTTTATATAAACAATATTTTTAATCTTTATTTAGATAAAGAGTAAATAAAATGTCTCGAATTTATTTTATTTGTTGACTCAGGAGGCGATTTCTTGGCTGAGAAGCAGAGGCTGTACAAGGAGCATAAGAGCTTGAATGAGCAGCAAACTCATTTTGCGAGGGATGAGAAAAAAGTATAATTTATTGAAAAAAGTAAAGGGTTCTATTTCTTTTTAAATATTAAAAAAGGGGAGAAAAAAAAGGCACAGACAAGAATTTTACGGAAAATGAAACTAACTTAAGGTTGAGAACCCTTGATTTTTATTTAAACTTTACAATTACAAGAAGTCTGGTCTGCTGCAACGCCTTTCTCTGTGAAAATGAATGCTATCACAAAAAAAAGACGGCAACAGTATACAGACTAAACAGAATTAAGGATGATCGAAATTTACTGCTCAGCTCTGATTTGAACCTAGAAAAGAAAAAGGACATTAATCCATTGGAGATAAAAGACATGTAAAGATGTGATAGAAATAAATAAACAAAGAAGAGAAGAGGGCTAAAACATAAAACCAGAATTAATATTAATATTAGAACAAGAGCTAAGAGCTCATATGGCACTTGTGACGAGGCGAGAAGAGCTAAGAGCCAAGAGATCATATGGTATGAGCTCTAACAAAATTATGTGAATCAATAGATTGATTTAAAAAGTAAAATAAGAGGCTTAATGCCGGTTAAGATTTAAAATAAGAGCTCTGAGTCACAAAGTCCTTCTAAATATCAAAATTCATTAAGATCCGATCACCCACTCGTAAGTTATAAATACCTAATTTTTTCTAATTTTTCCTCTCCTTTTTGCCCCGCAGATGGTCGAATCTGGGAAAACGACTTTATCAAGTCAAATTGTGCAGATCCCTGACACACCTACCAATTTTCATCGCCCTAGCACGTCCAGAAGCACCGAACTCGCCAAATCACTGAACCCCTCCCCCCAACTCCCCCAAAGAGAGCGAATCCAGTACGATTCTGTCAATCACGTATCAAGGACATTTGTTTATTCTATCCACCAAGCTTCATCCCGATTCCTCCACTCCAAGTGTTTTTCCAAGATTTCCCTCTCCAATGTTAAAAGATCTGGTCGAGATTTGAAATAAGAGCTCTGAGACATGAATTCCTTCTAAAAATCAAATTTCATTACGATCCGATCATCTATTCGTAAGATAAAAATACCCCAATTTTCATGTTTTCCAAGAATTCCGGTTTCCCCCTCCAACTCCCCCGAATGTCACAGGATCTGGTCGGAATTTGAAATTCGAACTTTAAAGCACAAGATCCTTCTAAATATCAAATCTCATTAAGATCTGGTCACCCTTTCGTAAGTTACAAATACCTCAATTTTCAAAATTAACCCCCCCCCCAATTCCACCAAAGAGAGCAGATCCGGTCCAGTTATGTCAGTCACGTATCTTAGACAGGTTTCTATTCCTCCCATCCAGTTTCATCCTGATCTCACCGCTTTAAGTATTTTCTAAGATTTCCGGTCCCCCCAACTGCCCCCTCCCCCTAATTAAGCTTGATCCGGTTGAGATTTAAAATAAGATATCTGAGTTACGAGGTCCTTCTAAATAGTTTGTAAGTACAAACTATTTAACCTTCTAAGTTTCATGAAGATCCGATCACTCCTTCGTAAGTTAAAAATACGTCATTTTTTCTAATTTTCAGAATTACCCCCCCCCCCCCCCCCAACTCCTCCAAAGAGAGCAGATTCGTTCCGGTTTGGTCAATCATGTATCTAGGACTTGTGCTTATTTTTCCCACCAAGTTTCATCCCGATCCCTTCACTCTAATTGTTTTCCAAGATTTTAGGTTTCCCCCTCCCATCTCCCCCCACAATGTCACCAGATCCGGTCGGGATTTAAAATAATAGCTCTGAGACACGATATCCTTCCAAAAAATCAAATTTCATTAAAATCTGATCAACCGTTCGTAAGTTAAAAATACTTCATTTTTTCTATTTTTCCGAGTTAACCGGCCCCCACTCCCCCCCCCCAGATGGTCAAATCGGGAAAACGACTATTTTGTTAACCAACAAAGGTTAGATTCTAACCTTTGTTAGAATGAGGAATCATTCAAACGGTTATGACCGTTTTTGGTGTCATAACTCTTCATTGCTAGTCAGTGGGACTCCGCATTTTTGGACTACCTGAGCGATCTCTGTGTTTCAAATCGCACTGCCAAACAAATATTGAAGAGAGTTTGTGCCAGGCGAAAGCTAAATTCCAGAAGTTTTCCGGAGGAAGGCAGCATAAATTTTCTGAAAACTATCGAGAAAGCGTTGACCCAAGAGTATTTATCGCTTTTTCTTCTATTTCTTTTTTTCTTATTGTTCATCATTTTTATTAGCGATATATTTTAACCTATCATCTATATATATATATATATATATATATATATATATATATATATATATATATATATATATATATATATATATATATATATATATATATATATATATATATATATATATATATATATATATATATATATATATATATATATATATATATATATATATATATATATATATATATATATAGATATATATTTGAAATCAGCTTAGACATCTAGTTCTTTTGAAGTATCTATTGGTATCAAAATTTCGTTTTTTCGAATTTTGGTTACTATTGAGCCTTGTTGTTCCTTACTTACAGTTTTTTTTACGGTTTGATTAAATAAAAAAAAAAAAAACTAGTTTTTTTTCCAACTGAAAGTAAGGAGTAGCATTAATACAAAACGAACGGAAATTATTCCGTATGCGAAAGGGCTGCCCTCTCCTCAATACCTTACTTTTCACACTAAGTTTGCTAGCACTATAAAAAACTTCCTATTCTAACTGAACTGCCCTTGTGTTTCTGGAGTCGTTTAAAAAAAAAAGGGATGATCAGTCAACCTAGTGTAAAGAGCAAGGTACTGACGAGAGGGCAATCCCTTCGTATACGGAATAAATTCTGTTCGTTTTGAGTTTGAATGCTACTCCTTACTTTCAGTTGAGTTTTTTTTTTTATTTATTCAACTTCTGATCATTTTTCATATAACGCCGGTAAATCAGGCTCACTATAAAAAAAAAAAAAAATTCCCCATCCCTCCTTCTTAACGGCAAACTTTTCAATGGGAAGGTTCCCCCACATAAAATACGCCCCTCCATTTAAATTCCTTCCGGGCAATTTCTCCCTCGCTGAAAATTCCCCCTCTCCTACTCTATATAAAACTTCTTGCTAAAGATTCAGGCTGGAAAATTCTACTTACCATACTTTATTACAAACGAGGCCGGTTACATGCTTCTCCAATAGCTTGAAATTGTTACAAAGTAAGGCAATGATTGTATCTCAGCAATTTTACAATAGCCAATTTGCTTCTGCATAAATTCATAATATTTGGCAATATACATCCTAGAAAGACATTCATTTGATGAGTTACATCTTCAAGGGGTCGACAAGATTTTGAGGGGAAGGGAAAACTAAGGAAAGAACTATATATATTTTTGTTTTCATAAACTAAACATGATTGATTTTAAAAATTGTGCTTAAATGCTTACAGCCATAACTTTAGATATAAAATATGAAAAAGAAATTCCAATTGAAATGTCAATTTAATTCAAACTTAATTTCTTTCTAAGTTAGTTTTTAATTAAATATTTCACCCTTTAAATAAATTGAAAAAAAAACTTAAATAAATTTCTATTAAATTTGTCAATTAAAATTAATTAAAATTTAAATAAACGACTGAAAGCTCCATCAGCGTACCATCACTATCAAGATTAAAACGAAACATAAAAAAATAACACTTAGTCAAAATAAAAGAACTTGGAAACATATTGTAAAATATCTATACAAAACAAGAGCTAAGAGCACATGTGGCACTTGTGACAAGGTAGGAAGAGCCAAGAGTTTATATGGAATGAGCTCTTTAATGCCGGTTGGGATTTAAGATAAGAGCTCTGAGACATGACAGTCCTTCTAAATATCAAAATTCATTAAGATCCGATCACCCACTCATAAGTTAAAATACCAATTTTTCCTCTCCCTTAAGCCCCCTAGATGGTCGAATCGGGGAAAACGACTTTATCAAGTCAGTTTGTGCAGGTCCCTGAAACGCCTACCAATTTTCATCGTCCTAGCACTTAGCCTAGCACTTAAGACTAGTCACCTTTTATCTTCACTTGTTCCTAGCCTTAGTGAAATAGTCTTCTTAACATTAATTTTTAAGCCTATTCTAGCACCCTTAACTCACAAAACTTCTTAAGAGTTCATTCATTTTGCTCACACTTTCATCTAAGTTGCTTAAATCCTCAACATAATCTAAGTCCAAGACAGTTTTTCCTCCCCATTTGATTCCATGGTCTCCCATTACCTTTCTTGCGCTCTTTAAGACGAAGTCCATTAAAATGATCGATATAAAGGGGATAGAACACAGCTTTGCTTAACTTCTGATTTAATACAAAACCAGCTGATAACCTCATTTCCTTCCTTAACCACAGCAGTATTATTCTCGTACATAACACTAATGACTTAAATGTATTTGCCAGGTATACCATATAAGGATTAGACCTTTGCTAAAACTCTTCTATCAACAGAATCGAACACTTGCTCATAATCTAAAAAGATGAGGACCAAAGGTGCTTGACAACTAAGGCACTTCTCAGTTATTAATTTAAGAGTAAAAATTTGGTTGACACATCCTCTACCTTTTCTAAAACGTCACTGTTCTTCTCTTAAAACTTCGTCTATAGCATCTCTCAGTCTAAAAAGTATCATATTACTAAGGAATTTGATACCTACAGAGACCATAGTAAAGCCTCGATAATTACAACACTCACTCTTATCACCTTTCTTATACAATAGTTTAATTAAGGTTTTCCTGAAATCGTTAGGTTTTCCTAAAATCGTTAGAAATCAAATCTCTTTCCTTATCACTAATTGTGGCCCCGCTCCAATCTTTAACTGAGACAAGTCTGGATTGACTACTCCCTCTCAATTCATTAACATGCCAGTAAATATTTTACTTTTATGCTGTCTAGCTGCATCTTCCAGATCCTCGGCAATTTTATCAATAGCCTCCATTTCACACCCCCCTTAGTTCATATTTGAAGCTTTCTCTACTTTCTTTACATTCCTTTTGTTTTCATGTGATCTATCACTCAGATAATTCTTGTACAAACCTCTTCTCCTCTCTATTAAACATAAAGAATTTTCAGTAATATTTCTAGCTGCAGTCTTAACTTTCTTCCCTAAGACACCATCACCAACTTCACAAATTATTTTTCTGAAATTATTCCAACCACTTTCCACATTGTCAAATTTTAAACTTTCAAGTTTAGCATTCAACATTTCCAGTAAAATTTCTCTCAAATTCTCATCCTGGAATCTTCCAACATCATAACTTCCCGGGAGGTACTTACTCTTTCAATATTTCAGCTTTAAATTAACCCTAGACACTACTAGATGGTGATCCTTACTTTTAACATCAATAATAGCTCTCCTATATACCTTTGTACCTTGTATTGATCCTTCCAGTCTTCGGTTTACTATAACATAATCAATAATGCTGTCTTACTATCACATAAGTACCATGTCATCTTATAGTCCATTTTATGACCAAACACCGAATTGGTTATAACTAAATCGTTATACCTACAAAATTGCAGAAATCTGTAGCCATTACTGTTTTCTTTTCCTAAACCGAATTTACTTGGGCTAGGATACCATCTATTCCTATTTCTAACGACCCGGGCGTTGAAATCTCCTTGTAAAAACACCATATTTCTACCTGGGACCCTGTATATTTCCTCCTGCAACTGTAAGTAAAATTAATCTGAATCACTAGCATCTCTGTCAATGGGTTCAACAGGGACATATACTAATATAACTGATACCCTAAACTTTTAAATCATAAAATGAACCATTTATATTTTATTATTAATACCTTCCCAGCCTAAACAAGACTTAGAAGCTCCTTTATTCATCATGAGCCTTGATCCCTGTCTATATACCCCATTCTTCCTGCCTGAATTAAACTATATATCCGTATGTTTTATTAAACTTGTTTTATTTATTTAATTGACCAAAAGAATTTTGTAAACCTTTTTTAAAGCGGCCAGTTGACATCAAATATAATAAAAAAAAAATTGATTCATCAACACAGATTGTTTAAATGAAAGAACTAAATTCATAACAGCAAATAAACAGTAAAAAACTGCCTGTGGGAGCTTAAGGCTCGTCTTCTGACAAGAATTCATTATTGATATCATTTAATTATTATTATTCATATTTTTACTAATTTATTATTTAAAATACTATTTCACTATTTAAATGTGGTTTTAACTCTTTTAATTACAATTAGTTTATCATTTTATTATTATTTAATTATTATTGATATCATTTAATTTTTATTATTTGTTATATTACTCAATTATTATTGGTGCCATTTATTTATTATTGTTTGTATTATCGCTGATTAATTATTTAAATTGCTATTTCACTAATTTACAACTTGAGAGTATTACGATTATTCTTGCTGTCCCTAGAATCTATATTAACTACTATATGTTTAAAATGTAACTCTAATGTTGATAAATGTTATGTCAGTAAGTTCTGGGACCACACAAAGGAACACAAAACTAATAAAATTTTCAACCAGTAAACAAATTGCAAAGAATGCAGCTATTTTGGTACGATCTCCACGAAGCCGTATCTGATGCAAGAAGAAGGTTTTACACAATCAAAAGAAGAAAAAACTAAAACTGAAACAAACATAAAGAATCAAATGCAAAAGCATAATCAGCCTGATTATGTAGATGGACTTGTGGATGGACTAGTCAATGGAAGATTCTCTTCCTTGAGCTTTGGTTACAAATCTAAAATTTCTGCCTAGAAAATAAATATATCAAAAAAAATAAATCATTAGGCTGATTCTAAAAAAACATAGAAGAATTATTAAGCTTAATTTTACCCATAAAAAGCTACAAGCCTTATAAAATTTGCCTGGTTTTCAAAAAAAGGGTGAAACACCCCTTAAAAATCAAAGAACCTAAATGAATGTCAAACCATCAAATTCCACATATCAGAGACCCCTACTGCATAGGCTTCAAGCTCCTGTCTTCAAAAACGTGGAATTTTACATTTTTTTGTCAGGAGAAAGATAATGGAAGCATGTTTTTTTTTTTTTTTTTCAGGGATAATCATATCGAGCAATTGATCTTCAAAAAAATAGGAAACAGCTCATTTGAACACAAAATAAAATTTTTAGTGTCCTTAGGTTAGAGTTCAACTAGCCACCCTCCTCCACCTATTTCTTCCCCAAAATCGTCCAATAAAAATTTTGAGAAAACTATTTTGTCCTATGTAGCAGAAAAGTCCCAAAACTATGCTTTTGCAAATAATATACCCCCCAGCCCCTGGGGATAGGCATAAGCTATAAAACTTCCCATTGTCTACAGATTTTATTTGTTATGGGGAAGCACAGAGACATCTTTCATGAGGGGGACGGGATTTTAGTGCTTGGGGTGGGTTTTTGAGGGAATAATTTTCTGTATGGGGGCAAATTTCTTGGGGTAAGCTTTTCAGGGGAAATTTCACACTGGGAGGTTTTGTCAGAATTCCTATATGAAATTTCTTTTTATTTGTCTTACTTTCTCTTTGCCTACTACTCAATCTTGGGATCATGACCATTTTATGACTTCATGAAAGAACTTTTGACTAAATTAATTTTACACACTATGAATTTGTGTCTGAGCAGCCAATGAGGCTAGTTGAAATTTATAAGAATTTAAGGGGCAATTAATTCCAACAGTAAATTGAAAATAGACTTTTTGTTTGACATCATAATCATAATCAGCTCTATAAATAATCAGCATTATTGGCTAAGCTTTTTATTTACTCAATATGTAAGCCAGCTTCAATTTAGTATTTTTGTTGTATTTGTTGGTGCCTTTTCAAGCCAGATAATAGAACAAGGTTAAGTTTACTCCTTTTTGAACTGATTATATATTCAAAGCTCTAAATAATGATTTGACAATTAAATATGATACCACTTGAAGCAAAAAATATGACACATTATGGAATCTGAGATGACACAAAAAAACCCATTTTTAGAAAAAATATGACACTCCTTAACAAAATTTGGCAGCCCTGCATAACACTTTATGCCTTTTCTTGTGCTCTTATGAATATAATAATCACTTCTAACTGATATTCAAATTTAAGCAATTTTTATCCTAACCTAACATTATTATAAATAATTTTAGCACTAAGAAAATATAGCATTTTCTGTTCAAAAATAATGGTCCTAAAAAAATGTAGTATTATTTTGTGGAAATTGAGTGATATGTCAATTTTTTGAAAATTTATCATTTTTAAGAGCTCAATAAGTGCTTAAATCTCAATTTAAGGTAGAAGCAATTATTATATGCATAAAGTGCATAAAAAAGGTCTCAAGCAATATATTCACTTTATAGGAAAGCCAGTTATATGAACTGCTATAATTTTTCCTAAAATTATACTTTAGGTACTTTTGACTATTTATTTTTTATTAGTTTGGCTAAAATTATAGCTGTTTATATAACTGACTTACCAATAAAGTGAAAATACCACTTGATGCATTTTTTTTTATGTTCTTTATGAATATATTATTTGCTTCTACTGCAAATTCTAATTTAAGCATAAGCTCTTAAAATTGACAAATTTTCAAATAAAGTATGACTTATCTCTCTTTTTCCACAAAATAATACTACAATTTCTCAGTGCCATCTTTTCAATCATTTTTGAAAAAATAATGCTACATCTTAGTTCTAATACTATTTATAATAAGGTTAGTTTAGGGTTTGATTAAATTACTTAAATTTGAATTTACATTAGAAGGAATTATTACATATGTAAAGAATATAACAAAGGCATTGAGTGGTAGCCTACTGAAGCTAGGAAACATAGAGCTACTATCTATTTAAAGAAAATCAATGGATATAAGTAGGTTTTATTGTATTTAAGCCCTAGGGCCATGGCAATTAAAGACAAATTAAAGAAGATTAACTTTAAAATACTGGACACTAAATAAGCATGATAGTCACAAAGAAAAACAAATAACAAAATTATACTTCTGTGTTCAGTTGCCAACCTGAGCAACAGTCATAAATTTTTTAAATCTTGCAGAACATTCACCCCAATTAAATTCACAAACTATCTCTCATGACCCACACTCTTGTCCATACATCCACATTTCAGGGAAATAGAAGGACCACCATGCTGGGTATTCTTCATTTTTACTTATATTCAATGGGCTTGAAAGAAAGTTTCTATGGCTAAGTCAGTAGGCCAGTAAAGGACCTGGTGGTCCTTTAGCCAGGTAGTGCAATAGGAAGCTAGGGACCAGTCAGCCTATGCTCTTGCATGCCCTTCCTTCTTACTGTCCCTAGATTTCCATCTGTACTCATTTAAAGTTAGGCCAATTCTAGCTGAGGTTAGTCATATCACC
>NW_027065269.1:0-22488 GCF_032884065.1 Artemia franciscana
AATAGGAAAAGAGCCTTTAATTACATTCTTTACCATTTGCAATCATAAAATGGTCTAATATCTTCATTTTTTTCAACATACGTAGCTATTACCCTCGAAAACTAAAACTTTTGAAATAGGAAAAAAGCCTTTAATCACATTCTTTACCATTTGCAATCATAAAATAGTCTAATATCTTCATTTTTTCAACATACGTAGCTATTACTCCCGAAAACTAAACTAAAACTTTTGAAATAGGAAAAGAGCCTTTAATCACATTCTTTACCATATGCAATCATAAAATAGTCTAATATCTTCATTTTTTCAACATACGTAGCTATTACCCTCGAAAACTAAAACTTTTGAAATAGGAAAAGAGCCTTTAAACACATTCTTTACCATTTGCAATCATAAAATAGTCTAATATCTTCATTTTTTCCACAAACAAAGCTATTACCCCTCAAAAACTAAAACTTTTGAAATAGGAAAAGAGCCTTTAATCACATTCTTTACCATTTGCAATCATAAAATAGTCTAATATCTGCATTTTTTCAACATACGTAGCTATTACCCTCGAAAACTAAAACTTTTGAAATAGGAAAAGAGCCTTTAAATCACATTCTTTACCATTTGCAATCATAAAATAGTCTAATATCTTCATTTTTTCAACATACGTAGCTATTACCCTCGAAAACTAAAACTTTTGAAATAGGAAAAGAGCCTTTAATCACATTCTTTACCATTTGCAATCATAAAATAGTCTAATATCTTCATTTTTTCAACATACGTAGCTATTACCCCCGAAAACTAAAACTTTTGAAATAGGAAAAGAGCCTTTAATCACATTCTTTACCATTTGCAATCATAAAATTGTCTAATATCTTCATTTTTTCCACAGACAAAGCTATTACCCTCGAAAACTAAAACTTTTGACATAGGAAAAGAGCCTTTAATCACATTCTTTACCATGTGCAATCATAAAATAGTCTAATATCTTCATTGTTTCAACATACGTAGCTATTACCCTCGAAAACTAAGACTTTTGACATAGGAAAAGAGCCTTTAATCACATTCTTTACCATTTGCAATCATAAAATAGTCTAATATCTTCATTTTTTCAACATACGTAGCTCTTACCCTCGAAAACTAAAACTTTTGACATAGGAAAAGAGCCTTTAATCACATTCTTTACCATGTGCAATCATAAAATAGTCGAATATCTTCATTGTTTCAACATACGTAGCTATTATTCTCGAAAACTAAAACTTTTGAAATAGGAAAGGAGCCTTTAATGACATTCTTTACCAATTGCAATCATAAAATAGTCTAATATCTTCATTTTTTTCAACATACGTAGCTCTTACCCCCGAAAACTAAAATTTTTGAAATAGGAAAAGAGCCTTTAATCACATTCTTTACCATTTGCAATGTTAAAATAGTCTAATATCTTCATTTTTTCAACATACGTAGCTATTACCCTCGAAAACTAAAACTTTTGACATAGGAAAAGAGCCTTTAATCACATTCTTTACCATGTGCAATCATAAAATAGTCTAATATCTTAAGTTTTTCCACAAACAAAGCTATTACCCTCGAAAACTAAAACTTTTGAAATAGGAAAAGAGCCTTTAATCACATTCTTTACCATTTGCAATCATAAAATAGTCTAATATCTTCATTTTTTAACATACGTAGCTATTACCCTCGAAAACTAAAACTTTTGACATAGGAAAAGAGCCTTTAATCACATTCTTTACCATTTGCAATCATAAAATAGTCTAACATCTTCATTTTTTCAACATACGTAGCTCTTACCCTCGAAAACTAAAAATTTTGACATAGGAAAAGAGCCTTTAATCACATTCTTTACCATGTGCAATCATAAAATAGTCTAATATCTTCATTTTTTTCCACAGACAAAGCTATTACCCTCGAAAACTAAAACTTTTGACATAGAAAAAGAGCCTTTAAATCACATTCTTTACCATTAGCAATCATAAAATAGTCTAATATCTCCATTTTTCAACATATGTAGCTATTACCCTCGAAAACTAAAACTTTTGACATAGGAAAAGAGCCTTTAATCACATTCTTTACCATGTGCAATCATAAAATAGTATATATCTTCATTGTTTCAACAAACGTAGCTATTACCCTCGAAAACTAAGACTTTTGACATAGGAAAAGAGCCTTTAATCACATTCTTTACCATTTGCAATCATAAAATAGTCTAATATCTTCATTTTTTCAACATAAGTAGCTCTTACCCTCGAAAACTAAAACTTTTGACATAGGAAAAGAGCCTTTAATCACATTCTTTACCATGTGCAATCATAAAATAGTCTAATATCTTCAGTTTTTCCACAGACAAAGCTATTACCCTCGAAAACTAAAACTTTTGAAATAGGAAAGGAGCCTTTAATGACATTCTTTACCATTTGCAATCATAAAATAGTCTAATATCTTCATTTTTTCAACATACGTAGCTCTTACCCCCGAAAACTAAAACTTTTGAAATAGGAAAAGAGCCTTTAATCACATTCTTTACCATTTGCAATAATAAAATTAATTAATTAATTAATTAATTTATTTGTTACCCGCTTGTTTTGACAAATTAAGCGGAGTAAAAAACATTAAGGAAAGAAAAACGAAATAACACAAACAATACAATTAATACAGTCTAATCAAAGGGTGGTAAGGGCCCAAGCGTTGACAGGCCTCAGCACCTAATCTAGCATAGAGTTTAATATCTAATAGTCTAATATCTTCATTTTTTCAACATACGTAGCTATTACCCTCGAAAACTAAAACTTTTGACATAGGAAAAGAGCCTTTAATCACATTCTTTACCATGTGCAATCATAAAATAGTCTAATATCTTCATTTTTTCAACATACGTAGCTATTACCCTCAAAAACTAAAAGTTTTGAAATAGGAAAAGAGCCTTTAATCACATTCTTTACCATTTGCAATCATAAAATAGTCTAATATCTTCATTTTTTCAACATACGTAGCTGTTACCCTCGAAAATTAAAACTTTTGAAATAGGAAAAGAGCCTTTAATCACATTCTTTACATTTGCAATCATAAATAGTCTAATATCTTCATTTTTCCAACAACGTAGCTATTACCCTCGAAAACTAAAACTTTTGACATAGGAAAAGAGCCTTTAATCACATTCTTTACCATTTGCAATCATAAAATAGTCTAATATCTTCATTTTTTCAACATACGTAGCTATTACCCTCAAAAACTAAAACTTTTGACATGGGAAAAGAGCCTTTATCACATTCTTTACCATTTTCAATCATAAAATAGACTAATATCTTCATTTTTTCAACATACGTAGCTATTACCCTCGAAAACTAAAACTTTTGAAATAGGAAAAGAGCCTTTAATTACATTCTTTACCATTTGCAATCATAAAATAGTCTAATATCTTCATTTTTTCAACATACGTAGCTATTACCCTCGAAAACTAAAACTTTTGAAATGGGAAAAAGCCTTTAATCACATTCTTTACCATTTGCAATCATAAAACAGTCTAATATCTTCATTTTTTCAACATACGTAGCTATTACTCCCGAAAAACTAAACTAAAACTTTTGAAATAGGAAAAGAGCCTTTAATCACATTCTTTACCATATGCAATCATAAAATAGTCTAATATCTTCATTTTTTCAACATACGTAGCTATTACCCTCGAAAACTAAAACTTTTGAAATAGGAAAAGAGCCTTTAAACACATTCTTTACCATTTGCAATCATAAAATAGTCTAATATCTTCATTTTTTCCACAAACAAAGCTATTACCCTCAAAAACTAAAACTTTTGAAATAGGAAAAGAGCCTTTAATCACATTCTTTACCATTTGCAATCATAAAATAGTCTAATATCTGCATTTTTTCAACATACGTAGCTATTACCCTCGAAAACTTAAACTTTTGAAATAGGAAAAGAGCCTTTAATCACATTCTTTACCATTTGCAATCATAAAATAGTCTAATATCTTCATTTTTTCAACATACGTAGCTATTACCCTCGAAAACTAAAACTTTTGAAATAGAAAAAGAGCCTTTAATCACATTCTTTACCATTTGCAATCATAAAATAGTCTAATATCTTCATTTTTTCAACATACGTAGCTATTACCCCCCGAAAACTAAAACTTTTGAAATAGGAAAAGAGCCTTTAATCACATTCTTTACCATTTGCAATCATAAAATTGTCTAATATCTTCATTTTTTCCACAGACAAAGCTATTACCCTCGAAAACTAAAACTTTTGACATAGGAAAAGAGCCTTTAATCACATTCTTTACCATGTGCAATCATAAAATAGTCTAATATCTTCATTGTTTCAACATACGTAGCTATTAACCTCGAAAACTAAGACTTTGACATAGGAAAAGAGCCTTTAATCACATTCTTTACCATTTGCAATCATAAAATAGTCTAATATCTTCATTTTTTCAACATACGTAGCTATACCCCTCGAAAACTAAAACTTTTGACATAGGAAAAGAGCCTTTAATCACATTCTTTACCATGTGCAATCATAAAATAGTCTAATATCTTAAGTTTTTCCACAAACAAAGCTATTACCCTCGAAAACTAAAACTTTTGAAATAGGAAAAGAGCCTTTAATCACATTCTTTACCATTTGCAATCATAAAATAGTCTAATATCTTCATTTTTTCAACATACGTAGCTATTACCCTCAAAAACTAAAAGTTTTGAAATAGGAAAAGAGCCTTTAATCACATTCTTTACCATTTGCAATCATAAAATAGTCTAATATCTTCATTTTTTCAACATACGTAGCTATTACCCTCGAAAACTAAAACTTTTGACATAGGAAAAGAGCCTTTAATCGCATTCTTTACCATTTGCAATCATAAAATAGTCTAATATCTTCATTTTTTTCAACATACGTAGCTATTACCCTCGAAAACTAAAACTTTTGAAATAGGAAAAGAGCCTTTAATCACATTCTTTACCATGTGCAATCATAAAATTGTCTAATATCTTCATTTTTTCCACAGACAAATCTCTTACCCTCGAAAACTAAAACTTTTGACATAGGAAAAGAGCCTTTAATCACATTCTTTACCATTTGCAATCATAAAATAGTCTAATATCTTCATTTTTTCAACATACGTAGGTATTACCCTCGAAAACTAAAACTTTGGAAACAGAAAAAGAACCTTTAATCACATTCTTTACCATTTGCAATCATAAAATAGTCTAATATCTTCATTTTGTCAACATACGTAGCTATTACCCTCGAAAACTAAAACTTTTGACATAGGAAAAGAGCCTTTAATCACATTCTTTACCATTTGCAATCATAAAATAGTCTAATATCTCATTTTTTCAACATACGTAGCTCTTACCCTCGAAAAACTATAACTTTTGACATAGGAAAAGAGCCTTTAATCACATTCTTTACCATGTGCAATCATAAAATAGTCTAATATCTTCATTTTTTCCACAGACAAAGCTATTACCCTCGAAAACTAAAACTTTTGACATAGGAAAAGAGCCTTTAATCACATTCTTTACCATTTGCAATCATAAAATAGTCTAATATCTTCTTTTTTTCAACATATGTAGCTATTACCCTCGAAAACTAAAACTTTTTAAATAGGAAAAGAGCCTTTAATCGCATTCTTTACCATGTGCAATCATGAAATTGTCTAATATTTTCATTTTTTCCACAGACAAAGCTCTTACCCTCGAAAACTAAAACTTTTCACATAGGAAAAGAGCCTTTAATCACATTCTTTACCATTTGCAATCATAAAATAGTCTAATATCTTCATTTTTTCAACATACGTAGCTCTTACCCTCGAAAACTAAAACTTTTTAATTAGGAAAAGAGCCTTTAATCACATTCTTTACCATTTGCAATCATAAAATAGTCTAATATCTTCATTTTTTCAACATACGTAGCTCTTACCCTCGAAAACTAAAACTTTTAATTAGGAAAAGAGCCTTTAATCACATTCTTTACCATTTGCAATCATAAAATAGTCTAATATCTTCATTTTTTCAACATACGTAGCTCTTACCCTCGAAAACTAAAACTTTTGAAATAGGAAAAGAGCCTTTAATCACATTCTTTACCATTTGCAATCATAAAATAGTCTAATATCTTCATTTTTTCAACATACGTAACTATTACCCTCGTAAACTAAAACTTTTGAAATAGGAAAAGAGCCTTTAATCACATTCTTTACCATTTGCAATCATAAAATAGTCTAATATCTTCATTTTTTCAACATACGTAGCTATTACCCTCGAAAACTAAAACTTTTGACATAGGAAAAGAGCCTTTAATCACATTCTTTACCATTTGCAATCATAAAATAGTCTAATATCTTCATTTTTTTCAACATACATAGCTATTATCCTCGAAAAACTAAAACTTTTGACATAGGAAAAGAGCCTTTAATCACATTCTTTACAATTTTCAATCATAAAATAGTCTAATATCTTCATTTTTTCAACATACGTAGCTATTACCCTCAAAAACTAAAACATTTGAAATAGGAAAAGAGCCTTTCATCACATTCTTTACCATTTGCATTCATAAAATAGTCTAATATCTTCATTTTTCAACATACATAGCTATTACCGTCGAAAACTAAAACTTTTGAAATAGGAAAAGAGCCTTTAATCACATTCTTTACCATTTGCAATCATAAAATAGTCTAATATCTTCATTTTTTCAACATTCGTAGCTATTACCCTCGAAAACTAAAACTTTTGAAATAGGAAAAGAGTCTTTAATCACATTCTTTACCATTTGCAATCATAAAATAGTCTAATATCTTCATTTTTTCAACATACGTAGCTATTACCCTCGAAAACTAAAACTTTTGACATAGGAAAAAAGCCTTTAATCACAGTCTTTACCATTTGCAATTATAAAATAGTCTAATTTCTTCATTTTTTCAACATACATAGCTATTACCCTCGAAAACTAAAACTTTTGAAATAGGAAAAAAGCCTTTAATCACATTCTTTACCGTTTGCAATCATAAAATAGTCTAATATCTTCATTTTTTCAACATACGTAGCTATTACTCCCGAAAACTAAACTAAAACTTTTGAAATAGGAAAAGAGCCTTTAATCACATCTTTACCATATGCAATCATAAAATAGTCTAATATCTTCATTTTTTCAACATACGTAGCTATTACCCTCGAAAACTAAAACTTTTGAAATAGGAAAAGAGCCTTTAAACACATTCTTTACCATTTGCAATCATAAATAGTCTAATATCTTCATTTTTTCCACAGACAAAGCTATTACCCTCGAAAACTAAAACTTTTGAAATAGGAAGAGAGCCTTTAATCACATTCTTTACCAATTGCAATCATAAAATAGTCTAATATCTTCATTTTTTCAACATACGTAGCTATTACCCTCGAAAACTAAAACTTTTGAAATGGGAAAAGAGCCTTTAATCACATTCTTTACCATTTGCAATCATAAAATAGTCTAATATCTTAATTTTTTCAACATACGTAGCTATTACCCTCGAAAACTAAAACTTTTGAAATAGGAAAAGAGCCTTTAATCACATTCTTTACCATTTGCAATCATAAAATGGTCTAATATCTTCATTTTTTCACATACGTAGCTATTACCCCCGAAAACTAAAACTTTTGAAATAGGCTAAGAGCCTTTAATCACATTCTTTACCATTTGCAATCATAAAATTGTCTAATATCTTTTTTTTTCCACAGACAAAGCTATTACCCTCGAAAACTAAAACTTTTGACATAGGAAAAGAGCCTTTAATCACATTCTTTACCATGTGCAATCATAAAATAGTCTAATATCTTCATTTTTTCAACATACGTAGCTATTACCCTCGAAAACTAAGACTTTTGACATAGGAAAAGAGCCTTTAATCACATCCTTTACCATTTGCAATCATAAAATAGTCTAATATCTTCATTTTTTCAACATACGTAGCTATTACCCTCGAAAACTAAAACTTCTGAAATAGGAAAAGAGCCTTTAATCACATTCTTTACCATTTGCAATCATAAAATAGTCTAATATCTTTATTTTTTCAACATACGTAGCTATTACCCTCGAAAACTAAAACTTTTGAAATAGGAAAAGAGCCATTAATCACATTCTTTACCATGTGCAATCATAAAATTGTCTAATATCTTCATTTTTTCCACAGACAAAGCTATTACCCTCGAAAACTAAAACTTTTGAAATAGGAAAAGAGCCTTTAATCACATTCTTTACCATTTGCAATCATAAAATAGTCTATTATCTTCATTTTTTCAACATTCGTAGCTAATACCCTCGAAAACTAAAACTTTGACATAGGAAAAGAGCCTTTAATCACATTCTTCACCATTTGCAATCATAAAATAGTCCTAATATCTTCATTTTTTCAACATACGTAGCTATTAAACCTCGAAAACTAAAACTTTTGAAATAGGAAAAGAGCCTTTAATCACGTTCTTTACCATGTGCAATCATAAAATAGTCTAATATCTTCATTTTTTCCACAGACCTAGCTATTACCCCCGAAAACTAAAACTTTTGAAATAGGAAAAGAGCCTTTAATCACATTCTTTACCATTTGCAATCATAAAATAGTCTAATATCTTGATTTTTTCAACATACGTAGCTATTACCCTCAAAAACTAAAACTTTTGAAATAGGAAAAGAGCCTTTAAACACATTCTTTACCATTTGCAATCATAAAATAGTCTAATATCTTCATTTTTTTCCACAGACAAAGCTATTACCCTCGAAAACTAAAATTTTTGAAATAGGAAAAGAGCCTTTAATCACATTCTTTACCATTTGCAATCATAAAATAGTCTAATATTTTCATTTTTTCAACATACGTAGCTATTACCCTCGAAAACTAAAACTTTTGAAATAGGAAAAGAGCCTTTAATCACATTCTTTACCATTTACAATCATAAAATAGTCTAATATCTTCATTTTTTCAACATACGTAGCTATTACCCTCGAAAACTAAAACTTTTGAATTAGGAAAAGAGCCTTTTAACACATTCTTTACCATATGCAATCATAAAATAGTCTAATATCTTCATTTTTTCAACATACGTAGCTATTACCCCCGAAAACTAAAACTTTTGAAATAGGAAAAGAGCCTTTAATTACATTCTTTACCATTTGCAATCATAAAATAGTCTAATATCTTCATTTTTTCAACATACGTAGCTATTACCCTCGAAAACTAAAACTTTTGACATAGGAAAAGAGCCTTTAATCACATTCTTTACCGTTTTCAATCATAAAATAGTCTAATATCTTAATTTTTTCAACATACGTAGCTATTACTCTCGAACACTAAAACTTTTGAAATAGGAAAAGAGCCTTTAATCACATTCTTTATCATTTGCAATCATAAAATAGTCTAATATCTTCATTTTTTCAACATACGTAGCTATTACCCCTCGAAAACTAAAAACTTTTGACATAGGAAAAGAGCCTTTAATCACATTCTTTACCATGTGCAATCATAAAATAGTCTAATATCTTCATTTTTTCCACACCCAAGGCTATCACCCTCGAAAACTAAAACTTTTGAAATAGGAAAAGAGCCTTTAATCACATTCTTTACCATTTGTAATCATAAAATAGTCTAATATCTTCATTTTTTCAACATACGTAGCTATTGCCCTCGAAAACTAAAACTTTTGAAATAGGAAAAGAGCCTTTAATTACATTCTTTACCATTTGCAATCATAAAATTGTCTAATATGTTCATTTTTTCAACATACGTAGCTATTACCCTCGAAAACTAAAACTTTTGACATAGGAAAAAAGCCTTTAATCACATTCTTTACCATTTGCAATTATAAAATAGTCTAATATCTTCATTTTTTCAACATACGTAGCTATTACCCTCGAAAACTAAAACTTTTGAAATAGGAAAAGAGCCTTTAATCACATTCTTTACCATGTGCAATAATAAAATTGTCTAATATCTGCATTTTTTCCACAGACAAAGCTCTTACCTTCGAAAACTAAAACTTTTGACATAGGAAAAGAGCCTTTAATCACATTCTTTACCATTTGCTATGATAAAATAGTCTAATATCTTCATTTTTTCAACATACGCAGCTATTACCCCCGAAAACTAAAACTTTTGAAATAGGAAAAGAGCCTTTAATCACATTCTTTACCACTTGCAATCATAAAATAGTCTAATATCTTCATTTTTTCAACATACGTAGCTATTACCCTCGAAAACTAAAAGTTTTGACATAGGAAAAGAGCCTTTAATCACATTCTTTACCATTTGCAATCATAAAATAGTCTAATATCTTCATTTTTTCAAGATACGGAGCTTTTACCCTCGAAAACTAAAACTTTTGACATAGGAAAAGAGCCTTTAATCACATTCTTTACCATTTGCAATCATAAAATAGTCTAATATCTTCATTTTTTCAACATACGTGGCTATTACCCTTGAAAACTAAAACTTTTGAAATAGAAAATGAGCCTTTAATCGTATTCTTTACCATTTGCAATCATAAAATAGTCTAATATCTTCATTTTTTTTAAATACGTAGCTATTACCCTCGAAAACTAAAACTTTTGAAATAGGAAAAGAGCCTTTAATCACATTCTTTACCATTCGCAATCATAAAATAGTCTAATATCTTCATTTTTTCAACATACGTAGCTATTACTCTCGAAAACTAAAACTTTTGAAATAGGAAAAGAGCCTTTAATCACATTCTTTACCATGTGCAATCATAAAATTGTCTAATATCTTCATTTTTTCCACAGACAAAGCTATTACCCTCGAAAACTAAAACTTTTGAAATAGGAAAAGAGCCTTTAATCACATTCTTTACCATTTGCAATCATAAAATAGTCTAATATCTTCATTTTTTCAACATACGTAGCTATTACCCACGAAAACTAAAACTTTTGACATAGGAAAAGAGCCTTTAATCACATTCTTTACCATTTGCAATCATAAAATAGTCTAATATCTTCATTTTTTCAACATACGTAGCTATTACCCTCGAAAAACTAAAACTTTTGAAATAGGAAAAGAGCATTTAATCACATTCTTTACCATGTGCAATCATAAAAGAGTCTAATATCTTCATTTTTTCCACAGACCTAGCTATTACCCTCGAAAACTAAAACTTTTGAAATAGGAAAAGAGCCTTTAATCACATTCTTTACCATTTGCAATCATAAAATAGTCTAATATCTTCATTTTTTCAACATACATAGCTATTACCCCCGAAAACTAAAACTTTTGAAATAGGAAAAGAGCCTTTAATCACATTCTTTACCATTTGCAATCATAAAATAGTCTAATATCTTCATTTTTTCAACATACGTAGCTATTACCCCCGAAAACTAAAACTTTTATGATTGCAGATGGTAAAGAATGTGCTTAAAGGCTCTTTTCCTATGTCAAAAGTTTTAGTTTTCGAGGGTAATAGTTTTCGAGGGTAATAGCTTTGTCTGTGGAAAAAATGAAGATATTAGACTATTTTATGATTGCACATGGTAAAGAATGTGATTAAAGGCTCTTTTCCTTTGTCAAAAGTTTTAGTTTTCGAGGGTAATAGCTACATATGTTGAAGAAATAAAGATATTAGACTATTTTATGATTGCAAATGGTAAAGAATGTGATTAAAGGCTCTTTTCCTATTTCAAAAGCTTTAGTTTTCGGGGGTAATAGCTACGTATGTTGAAAAAATGAAGATATTAAACTATTTTATGATTGCAAATGGTAAAGAATGTGATTAAAGGCTCTTTTCCTATGTCAAAAGTTTTAGTTTTCGGGGGTAAGAGCTTTGTCTGTGGAAAAAATGAAGATATTAGACAATTTTATGATTGCACATGGTAAAGAATGTGCTTAAAGGCTCTTTGCTATGTCAAAAGTTTTAGTTTTCGTGGGTAATAGTTTTCGAGGGTAATAGCTTTGTCTGTGGAAAAAATGAAGATATTAGACTATTTTATGATTGCATATGGTAAAGAATGTGATTAAAGGCTCTTTTCCTATGTCAAAAGTTTTAGTTTTCGAGGGAAATAGCTACGTATGTTGAAAAAATGAAGATATTAGACTATTTTATGATTGCAATGGTAAAGAATGTGATTAAAGGCTCTTTTCCTATTTCAAAAGTTTTAGTTTTCGGGGGTAATAGCTACGTATGTTGAAAAAATGAAGATATTAGACTATTTTATGATTGCAAATGGTAAAGAATGTGATTAAAGGCTCTTTTCCTATTTCAAAAGTTTTAGTTTTCGGGGGTAATAGCTACGTATGTTGAAAAAATGAAGATATTAGACAATTTTAGGATTGCACATGGTAAAGAATGTGCTTAAAGGCTCTTAATCAATAAATAAAATATTAATCACATTCTTTACCATGTGCAATCATAAAATTGTCTAATATCTTCATTTTTTCAACATACGTAGCTATTACCCTCGAAAACTAAAACTTTTGAAATAGGAAAAGAGCCTTTAATCACATTCTTTACCATTTGCAATCATAAAATAGTCTAATATCTTCATTTTTTCCATATACGTAGCTATAACCCTCGAAAACTACAACTTTTGACATAGGAAAAGAGCCTTTAATCACATTCTTTACCATTTGCAATCATAAAATAGTCTAATATCTTCATTTTTTCAACATACGTAGCTATTACCCCCGAAAACTAAAACTTTTGAAATAGGAAAAGAGCCTTTAATCACATTCTATTTATTTTTACCATAAAATATAATAGTCTAATATCTTCATTTTTTCAACATACGTAGCTATTACCTCCGAAAACTAAAACTATTGACATAGGAAAAGAGCCTTTAATCACATTCTTTACCGTTTTCAATCATAAAATAGTCTAATATCTTAATTTTTTCAACATACGTAGCTATTACCCTCGAAAACTAAAACTTTTGAAATAGGAAAAGAGCCTTTAATCACATTCTTTACCATTTGCAATCACAAAATAGTCTAATATCTTCATTTTTTCAACAGACGTAGCTCTTACCCCCGAAAACTAAAACTTTTGAAATAGGAAAAGAGCCTTTAATCACATTCTTTACCATTTGCAATCATAAAATAGTCTAATATCTTCATTTTTCAACATACGTAGCTTTTACCCTCGAAAACTAAAACTTTTGACATAGGAAAAGAGCCTATAATCACATTCTTTACCATGTGCAATCATAAAATAGTCTAATATCTTCATTTTTTCCACACCCAAGGCTATTACCCTCGAAAACTAAAACTTTTGAAATAGGAAAAGAGCTTTTAATCACATTCTTTACCATTTGCAATCATAAAATAGTCTAATATCTTCATTTTTTCAACATACGTAGCTATTGCCCTCGAAAACTAAAACTTTTGAATTAGGAAAAAAGCCTTTAATCACATTCTTTACCATTTGCAATCATAAAATAGTCTAATATCTTCATTTTTTCAACATACGTAGCTATTGTCCTCGAAAACTAAAACTTTTGACATAGGAAAAAAGCCTTTAATCACATTCTTTACCATTTGCAATTATAAAATAGTCTAATATCTTCATTTTTTCAACATACCCTCGAAAACCTCAACTATTACCCTCGAAAACTAAAATTTTTGAAATAGAAAAAGAGCCTTTAATCGTATTCTTTACCATTTGCTATCATAAATAGTCTAAGATCTTCATTTTTTCAACATACGTAGCTATTACCCCCGAAAACTAAAACTTTTGAAATAGGAAAAGAGCCTTTAATCACATTCTTTACCACTTGCAATCATAAAATAGTCTAATATCTTCATTTTTTCAACATACGTAGCTATTACCCTCGAAAACTAAAAGTTTTGACATAGGAAAAGAGCCTTTAATCACATTCTTTACCATTTGCAATCATAAAATAGTCTAATATCTTCATTTTTTCAAGATACGTAGCTCTTACCTTCGAAAACTAAAACTTTTGACATAGGAAAAGAGCCTTTAATCACATTCTTTACCATTTGCAATCATAAAATAGTCTAATATCTTCATTTTTTTCAACATACGTGGCTATTACCCTCGAAAACTAAAACTTTTGAAATAGAAAAAGAGCCTTTAATCGTATTCTTTACCATTTGCAATCATAAAATAGTCTAATATCTTCATTTTTTCCATATACGTAGCTATTACCCTCGAAAACTACAACTTTTGACATAGGAAAAGAGCCTTTAATCATATTCTTTACCATTTGCAATCATAAAATAGTCTAATATCTTCATTTTTTCAACATTCGTAGCTATTACCCCCGAAAACTAAAACTTTTGAAATAGGAAAAGAGCCTTTAATCACATTCTATTTATTTTTACCATAAAATAAAATAGTCTAACATCTTCATTTTTTCAACATACGTAGCTATTACCTCCGAAAACTAAAACTTTTGACATAGGAAAAGAGCCTTTAATCACATTCTTTACCGTTTTCAATCATAAAATAGTCTAATATCTTAATTTTTTCAACATACGTAGCTATTACCCTCGAAAACTAAAACTTTTGAAATAGGAAAAGAGCCTTTAATCACATTCTTTACCATTTGCAATCATAAAATAGTCTAATATCTTCATTTTTTCAACATACGTAGCTCTTACCCCCGAAAATTAAAACTTTTGAAATAGGAAAAGAGCCTTTAATCACATTCTTTACCATTTGCAATCATAAAATAGTCTAATATCTTCATTTTTTCAACATACGTAGCTTTTACCCTCGAAAACTAAAACTTTTGACATAGGAAAAGAGCCTTTAATCACATTCTTTACCATGTGCAATCATAAAATAGTCTAATATCTTCATTTTTTCCACATCCAAGGCTATTACCCTCGAAAACTAAAACTTTTGAAATAGGAAAAGAGCCTTTAATCACATTCTTTACCATTTGCAATAATAAAATAGTCTAATATCTTCATTTTTTCAACATACGTAGCTATTGCCCTCGAAAACTAAAACTTTTGAAATAGGAAAAGAGCCTTTAATCACATTCTTTACCATTTGCAATCATAAAATTGTCTAATATCTTCATTTTTTCAACATATTTAGCTATTACCCTCGAAAACTAAAACTTTTGACATAGGACAAAAGCCTTTAATCACATTCTTTACCATTTGCAATTATAAAATTGTCTAATATCTTCATTTTTTCAACATACGTGGCTATTACCCTCGAAAACTAAAACTTTTGAAATAGAAAAAGAGCCTTTAATCGTATTCTTTACCATTTGCAATCATAAAATAGTCTAATATCTTCATTTTTTCAACATACGTAGCTATTACCCCCGACAACTAAAACTTTTGAAATAGGAAAAGAGCCTTTAATCACATTCTTTACAACTTGCAATCATAAAATAGTCTAATATCTTAATTTTTTCAACATACGTAGCTATTACCCTCGAAAACTAAAAGTTTTGACATAGGAAAAGAGCCTTTAATCACATTCTTTACCATTTGCAATCATAAAATAGTCTAATATCTTCATTTTTTCAAGATACGTAGCTCTTACCCTCGAAAACTAAAACTTTTGACATAGGAAAAGAGCCTTTAATCACATTCTTTACCATTTGCAATCATAAAATAGTCTAATATCTTCATTTTTTCAACATACGTGGCTATTACCCTCGAAAACTAAAACTTTTGAAATAGAAAAAGAGCCTTTAATCGTATTCTTTACCATTTGCAATCATAAAATAGTCTAATATCTTCATTTTTCCAACATACACAGCTATTACCCTCGAAAACTAAAACTTTTGACATAGGAAAAGAGCCTTTAATCACATTCTTTACCATTTGCAATCATAAAATAGTCTAATATCTTCATTTTTTCAACATACGTAGCTATTACCCTCGAAAACTAAAACTTTTGACATAGGAAAAGAGCCTTTAATCACATTCTTTACCATTTGCAATCATAAAATAGTCTAATATCTTCATTTTTTGAAATACCTAGCTATTACCCTCGAAAACTAAAACTTTTGAAATAGGAAAAGAGCCTTTAATCACATTCTTTACCATTCGCAATCATAAAATAGTCTAATATCTTCATTTTTTCAACATACGTAGCTATTACTCTCGAAAACTAAAACTTTTGAAATAGGAAAAGAGCCTTTAATCACATTCTTTACCATGTGCAATCATAAAATTGTCTAATATCTTAATTTTTTCCACAGACAAAGCTATTACCCTCGAAAACTAAAACTTTTGAAATAGGAAAAGATCCTTTAATCACATTCTTTACCATTTGCAATCATAAAATAGTCTAATATCTTCATTTTTTCAACATACGTAGCTATTACCCTCGAAAACTAAAACTTTTGACATAGGAAAAGAGCCTTTAATCACATTCTTTACCATTTGCAATCATAAAATAGTCTAATATCTTCATTTTTTCAACATACGTAGCTATTACCCTCGAAAACTGAAACTTTTGAAATAGGAAAAGAGCATTTAATCACATTCTTTACCATGTGCAATCATAAAAGAGTCTAATATCTTCATTTTTTCCACAGACCTAGCTATTACCCTCGAAAACTAAAACTTTTGAAATAGGAAAAGAGCCTTTAATCACATTCTTTACCATTTGCAATCATAAAATAGTCTAATATCTTCATTTTTTCAACATACGTAGCTATTACCCCCGAAAACTAAAACTTTTGAAATAGGAAAAGAGCCTTTAATCACATTCTTTACCATTTGCAATCATAAAATAGTCTAATATCTTCATTTTTTCAACATACGTAGCTATTACCCTCGAAAACTAAAACTTTTGACATAGGAAAAGAGCCTTTAATCACATTCTTTACCATGTGCAATCATAAAATAGTCTAATATCTTCATTTTTTCCACAGACAAAGCTATTACCCTCGAAAACTAAAACTTTTGACATAGGAAAAGAGCCTTTAAGCACATTCTTTACCATGTGCAATCATAAAAGTTTTAGTTTTCGGGGGTAATAGCTACGTATGTTGAAAAAATGAAGATATTAGACTATTTTATGATTGCAAATGGTAAAGAATGTGATTAAAGGCTCTTTTTTTATGTCAAAAGTTTTAGTTTTCGAGGGTAAGAGCTTTGTCTGTGGAAAAAATGAAGATATTAGACAATTTTATGATTGCACATGGTAAAGAATGTGCTTAAAGGCTCTTTTCCTATGTCAAAAGTTTTAGTTTTCGAGGGTAATAGTTTTCGAGGGTAATAGCTTTGTCTGTGGAAAAAATGAAGATATTAGACTATTTTATGATTGCAATGGTAAAGAATATGATTAAAGGCTCTTTTCCTATTTCAAAAGTTTTAGTTTTCGGGGGTAATAGCTACGTATGTTGAAAAAATGAAGATATTAGACTATTTTATGATTGCAAATGGTAAAGAATGTGATTAAAGGCTCTTTTCCTATTTCAAAAGTTTTAGTTTTCGGGGGTAATAGCTACGTATGTTGAAAAAAAGAGATATTAGACTATTTTATGATCGCAAATGGTAAAGAATGTGATTAAAGGCTCTTTTCCTATGTCAAAAGATTTAGTTTCGAGGGTAAGAACTTGTCTGTGGAAAAAATTAAGATATTAGACAATTTAGGATTGCACATGGTAAAGAATGAGCTTAAAGGCTCTTAATCAATAAATAAAATATTAATCACATTCTTTACCATGTGCAAAATAAAATTGTCTAATATCTTCATTTTTTCAACATACGTAGCTATTACCCTCGAAAACTAAAACTTTTTGAAATGAAAAAAAGAGCCTTTAATCACATTCTTTACCATTTGCAATCATAAAATAGTCTAATATCTACATTTTTTCCATATACGTAGCTATTACCCTCAAAAACTACAACTTTTGACATAGGGAAAAGAGCCTTTAATCACATTCTTTACCATTTTGCAATCATAAAATAGTCTAATATCTTCATTTTTTCAACATACGTAGCTATTACCCCCGAAAACTAAAACTTTTGAAATAGGAAAAAGAGCCTTTAATCACATTCTATTTATTTTACCATAAAATAAAATAGTCTAATATCTTCATTTTTTCAACATACGTAGCTATTACCTCCGAAACTAAAACTTTTGAAATAGGAAAAGAGCCTTTAATCACATTCTTACCATTTGCAATCATAAATAGTCTAATATCTTCGATTTTTTCCTACAGACCAAGCTATTACCCTCGAAAACTAAACTTTTGACATAGGAAAAGAGCCTTTAATCACATTCATTACCATTTGCAATCATAAAATAGTCTAATATCTTCATTTTTTCAACATACGTAGGTATTACCCTCGAAAACTAAAACTTTGAATAGGAAAAGAGCCTTTAATCATATTCTTTACCATTTGCAATCATAAAATAGTCTAATATCTTCATTTTTCCAACATACGTAGCTATTACCCCGAAAACTAAAGCTTTTGAAATAGGAAAAGAGCCTTTAATCACATTCTTACCATTTGCAATCATAAAATAGTCTAATATCTTTATTTTTCAACATACGTAGCTATTACCCTCGAAAACTAAAGCTTTTTGAAATAGGAAAAGAGCCTTTAATCACATTCTTTACCATGTGCAATCTAAAATAGTCTAATATCTTCATTTTTTCCACATCCAAGGCTAATACCCTCGAAAACTAAAACTTTTGAAATAGGAAAAGAGCCTTTAATCACATTCTTTACCATTTGCAATAATAAAATAGTCTAATATCTTCTTTTTTTCAACATACGTAGCTATTGCCCTCAAAAACTAAAACTTTTGAATAGGAAAGAGCCTTTAATCAAATTCTTTACCATTTGCAATCATAAAAATAGTCTAATATCTTCATTTTTTTCAACATATTTAGCTATTACCCTCGAAAACTAAACTTTTTGACATAGGACAAAAGCCTTTAATCACATTCTTACCATTTGCAATTATAAAATAGTCTAATATCTTCATTTTTTTCACCATAGCGTGGCTATTACCCTCGAAAACTAAAACTTTTGAATAGAAAAAGAGCCTTTAATCGATTCTTTACCATTTGCAATCATAAAATAGTCTAATATCTTCATTTTTTCAACATACGTAGCTATTACCCCCGACAACTAAAACTTTTGAAATAGGAAAAGAGGCTTTAATCACATTCTTTACAACTTGCAATCATAAAATAGTCTAATATCTTAATTTTTTCGAACATACGTAGCTAGTTACCCTCGAAACTAAAAGTTTTGACATAGGAAAAGAGCCTTTAATCACATTCTTTACATTTGCAATCATAAAATAGTCTAATATCTTCATTTTTTCACAGATACGTAGCTCTTACCCTCGAAAACTAAAACTTTTGACATAGGAAAGAGCTTTAATCACATTCTTACCATTTGCAATCATAAAATAGTCTAATATCTTCATTTTTTCAACATACGTGGCTATTACCCTCGAAAACTAAAACTTTTGAAATAGAAAAAGAGCCTTTAATCGTATTCTTTACCATTTACAATCAGAAAAATAGTCTAATATCTTCATTTTTCCAACATACACAGCTATTACCCTCGAAAACTAAACTTTTGACATAGAAAAGAGCCTTTAATCACAGTCTTTACCATTTGCAATCATAAAATAGTCTAATATCTTCATTTTTCAACATACGTAGCTATTACCCTCGAAAACTAAACTTTTGACATAGGGAAAGAGCCTTTAATCACATTCTTTACCATTTGCAATCATAAAATAGTCTAATATCTTCATTTTTGAAATACGCAGCTATTACCCTCGAAAACTAAAACTTTTGAAATAGGAAAAAGAGCCTTTAATCACATTCTTTACCATTCGCAATCATAAAATAGTCTAATATCTTCATTTTTTCAACATACGTAGCTATTACTCCTCGAAAACTAAAACTTTTGAAATAGGGAAAAGAGCCTTTAATCACATTCTTTACCATGTGCAATCATAAAATTGTCTAATATCTTAATTTATTCCACAGACAAAGCTATTACCCTCGAAAACTAAAAACTTTTGAAATAGGAAAAGATCCTTTAATCACATTCTTTACCATTTGCAATCATAAAATAGTCTAATATCTTCATTTTTTCAACATACGTAGCTATTACCCTCGAAAACTAAAACTTTTGACATAGGAAAAGAGCCTTTAATCACATTCTTTACCATTTGCAATCATAAAATAGTCTAATATCTTCATTTTTTCAACATACGTAGCTATTACCCTCGAAAACTAAAACTTTTGAAATAGGAAAAGAGCATTTAATCACATTCTTTACCATGTGCAATCATAAAAGAGTCTAATATCTTCATTTTTTCCACAGACCTAGCTATTAACCTCGAAAACTAAAACTTTGAAATAGAAAAAGAGCCTTTAATCACATTCTTTACCATTTGCAATCATAAAATAGTCTAATATCTCATTTTTCAACATACGTAGCTATTACCCCCGAAACTAAAACTTTTGAAATAGGAAAAGAGCCTTTAATCACATTCTTTACCATTTGCAATCATAAAATAGTCTAATATCTTCATTTTTTTCAACATACGTAGCTATTACCCTCGAAAACTAAAACTTTTGACATAGGAAAAGAGCCTTTAATCACATTCTTTACCATGTGCAATCATAAAATAGTCTAATATCTTCATTTTTTTCCACAGACAAAGCTATTACCCCTCGAAAACTAAAACTTTTGACATAGGAAAAGAGCCTTTAAGCACATTCTTTACCATGTGCAATCATAAAAGTTTTAGTTTTCGGGGGTAATAGCTACGTATGTTGAAAAAATGAAGATATTAGGACTATTTTATGATTGCAAATGGTGAAAGAAATGTGATTACAGGCTCTTTTTTTATGTCAAAAGTTTTAGTTTTCGAGGGTAGAGCTTTGTCTGTGGAAAAAATGAGATTTATTAGACAATTTTATGATTGCACATGGTAAAGAATGTGCTTAAAGGCTCTTTTCCTAGGTCAAAAGTTTTAGTTTTCGAGGGTAATAGTTTTCGAGGGTAATAGCTTTGTCTGTGGAAAAATGAAGATATTAGACTATTTTATGATTGCAATGGTAAAGAATATGATTAAGGCTCTTTTCCTATTTCAAAAGTTTTAGTTTTCGGGGGTAATAGCTACGTATGTTTAAAAAATGAAGATATTAGACTATTTTATGCTTGCAAATGGTAAAGAATGTGATTAAAGGCTCTTTTCCTATTTCAAAAGTTTTAGTTTTCGGGGGTAATAGCTACGTATGTTGAAAAAAAGAAGATATTAGACTATTTTATGATCGCAAATGGTAAAGAATGTGATTAAAGGCTCTTTTCCTATGTCAAAAGATTTAGTTTTCGAGGGTAAGAACTTTGTCTGTGGAAAAAATTAAGATATTAGACAATTTTAGGATTGCACATGGTAAAGAATGAGCTTAAAGGCTCTTAATCAATAAATAAAATATTAATCACATTCTTTACCATGTGCAAAAATAAAATTGTCTAATATCTTCATTTTTTCAACATACGTAGCTATTACCCTCGAAAACTAAAACTTTTGAAATGAAAAAAAAGAGCCTTTAATCACATTCTTTACCATTTGCAATCATAAAATAGTCTAATATCTACATTTTTTCCATATACGTAGCTATTACCCTCAAAAACTACAACTTTTGACATAGGAAAAGAGCCTTTAATCACATTCTTTACCATTTGCAATCATAAAATAGTCTAATATCTTCATTTTTTCAACATACGTAGCTATTACCCCCGAAAACTAAAACTTTTGAAATAGGAAAAGAGCCTTTAATCACATTCTATTTATTTTTACCATAAAATAAAATAGTCTAATATCTTCATTTTTTCAACATACGTAGCTATTACCTCCGAAAACTAAAACTTTTGAAATAGGAAAAGAGCCTTTAATCACATTCTTTACCATTTGCAATCATAAAATAGTCTAATATCTTCATTTTTTCCACAGACAAAGCTATTACCCTCGAAAACTAAAACTTTTGACATAGGAAAAGAGCCTTTAATCACATTCATTACCATTTGCAATCATAAAATAGTCTAATATCTTCATTTTTTCAACATACGTAGGTATTACCCTCGAAAACTAAAACTTTTGAAATAGGAAAAGAGCCTTTAATCATATTCTTTACCATTTGCAATCATAAAATAGTCTAATATCTTCATTTTTTCAACATACGTAGCTACTACCCTCGAAAACTAAAACTTTTGACATAGGAAAAGAGCCTTTAATCACATCCTTTACCATTTGCAATCATAAAATAGTCTAATATCTTTATTTTTCAACATACGTAGCTATTACCCTCGAAAACTAAAGCTTTTGAAATAGGAAAAGAGCCTTTAATCACATTCTTTACCATGTGCAATCATAAAATAGTCTAATATCTTCATTTTTTCCACAGACAAAGCTATTACCCTCGAAAACTATTACCCTCGAAAACTAAAACTTTTGACATAGGAAAAGAGCCTTTAATCACATTTTTTACCATTTGCAATCATAAGAT
>NW_027065269.1:22588-43190 GCF_032884065.1 Artemia franciscana
ACCATTTGCAATCATAAAATAGTCTAATATCTTCATTTTTTTAACATACATAGCTATCACCCCCGAAAACTAAAACTTTTGAAATAGGAAAAGAGCCTTTAATCACATTCTTTACCATTTGCAATCATAAAATAGTCTAATATCTTCATTTTTTCAACATACGTAGCTATTAACCTCGAAAACTAAAACTTTTGACATAGGAAAAGAGCCTTTAATCACATTCTTTACCATTTGCAATCATAAAATAGTCTAATATCTTCTTTTTTTCAACATACGTAGCTATTACCCTCGAAAACTAAACCTTTTGATATAGGAAAAGAGCCTTTAATCACATTCTTTACAATTTGCGATCATAAAATAGTCTAATATCTTCATTTTTTCAACATACGTAGCTATTACCCTCGAAAACTAAAACTTTTGAAATAGGAAAAGAGCCTTTAATCATATTCTTTACCATTTGCAATCATAAAATAGTCTAATATCTTCATTTTTTCAACATACGCAGCCATTACCCTCGAAAGCTAAACCTTTTGACATAGGAAAAGAGCCTTTAATCACATTCTTTACCATTTGCAATCATAAAATAGTCTAATATCTTCATTTTTTCAACAAACGTAGCTATTACCCTCGAAAACTAAAACTTTTCAAATAGGAAAAGAGCCTTTAATCACATTCTTTACCATTTGCAATCATAAAATAGTCTAATATCTTCATTTTTTCCACAGACAAAGCTATTACCCTCGAAAACTAAAACTTTTGAAATAGGAACAGAGCCTTTAATCACATTCTTTACCATTTCCAATCATAAAATTGTCTAATATCTTCATTTTTTCCACAGACAAAGCTATTACCCTCGAAAACTAAAACTTTTGACCTAGGAAAAGAGCATTTAATCACATTCTTTACAATGTGCAATCATAAAATAGTCTAATATCTTCATTTTTTCAACATACGTAGCTATTACCCTCGAAAACTAAAACTTTTGAAATAGGAAAAGAGCCTTTAATCACATTCTTTACCATTTGCAATCATAAAATAGTCTAATATCTTCATTTTTTCAACATACGTAGCTATTAACCTCGAAAACTAAAACTTTTGACATAGGAAAAGAGCCTTTAATCACATTCTTTACCATTTGCAATCATAAAATAGTCTAATATCTTCTTTTTTTCAACATACGTAGCTATTACCCTCGAAAACTAAACCTTTTGATATAGGAAAAGAGCCTTTAATCACATTCTTTACAATTTGCGATCATAAAATAGTCTAATATCTTCATTTTTTCAACATACGTAGCTATTACCCTCGAAAACTAAAACTTTTGAAATAGGAAAAGAGCCTTTAATCATATTCTTTACCATTTGCAATCATAAAATAGTCTAATATCTTCATTTTTTCAACATACGCAGCCATTACCCTCGAAAGCTAAACCTTTTGACATAGGAAAAGAGCCTTTAATCACATTCTTTACCATTTGCAATCATAAAATAGTCTAATATCTTCATTTTTTCAACATACGTAGCTATTACCCTCGAAAACTAAAACTTTTCAAATAGGAAAAGAGCCTTTAATCACATTCTTTACCATTTGCAATCATAAAATAGTCTAATATCTTCATTTTTTCCACAGACAAAGCTATTACCCTCGAAAACTAAAACTTTTGAAATAGGAACAGAGCCTTTAATCACATTCTTTACCATTTCCAATCATAAAATTGTCTAATATCTTCATTTTTTCCACAGACAAAGCTATTACCCTCGAAAACTAAAACTTTTGACCTAGGAAAAGAGCATTTAATCACATTCTTTACAATGTGCAATCATAAAATAGTCTAATATCTTCATTTTTTCAACATACGTAGCTATTACCCTCGAAAACTAAAACTTTTGAAATAGGAAAAGAGCCTTTAATCACATTCTTTCCCTTTTGCAATCATAAAATAGTCTAATATCTTCATTTTTTCAACATACTTAGCTATTACCCTCGAAAACTAAAACTTTTGAAATAGGAAAAGAGCCTTTAATCACATTCTTTACCATTTGCAATCATAAAATAGTCTAATATCTTCATTTTTTCAACATACGTAGCTATTACCCCCGAAAACTAAAGCTTTTGAAATAGGAAAAGAGCCTTTAATCACATTCTTTACCATTTGCAATCATAAAATAGTCTAATATCTTTATTTTTTCAACATACGTAGCTATTACCCTCGAAAACTAAAACTTTTGACATAGGAAAAGAGCCTTTAATCACATTCTTTACCATGTGCAATCATAAAATAGTCTAATATCTTCATTTTTTCCACAGACAAAGCTATTACCCTCGAAAACTATTACCCTCGAAAACTAAAACTTTTGACATAGAAAAAGAGCCTTTAAGCACATTCTTCACCATGTGCAATCATAAAAGTTTTAGTTTTCGGGGGTAATAGCTACGTATGTTGAAAAAATGAAGATATTAGACTATTTTATGATTGCAAATGGTAAAGAATGTGATTAAAGGCTCTTTTCCTATGTCAAAAGTTTTAGTTTTCGAGGGTAAGAGCTTTGTCTGTGGAAAAAATGAAGATATTAGACAATTTTATGATTGCACATGGTAAAGAATGTGCTTAAAGGCTCTTTTCCTATCTCAAAAGTTTTAGTTTTCGAGGGTAATAGGTTTTGAGGGTAATAGCTTTGTCTGTGGAAAAAATGAAGATATTAGACTATTTTATGATTGCACATGGTAAAGAATGTGATTAAAGGCTCTTTTCCTATGTCAAAAGTTTTAGTTTTCGAGGGTAATAGCTACGTATGTTGAAAAAATGAAGATATTAGACTATTTTATGATTAAAAATGGTAAAGAATGTGATTAAAGGCTCTTTTCCTATTTCAAAAGTTTTAGTTTTCGGGGGTAATAGCTACGTATGTTGAAAAAATGAAGATATTAGACTATTTTATGATTGCAAATGGTAAAGAATGTGATTAAAGGCTCTTTTCCTATGTCAAAAGATTTAGTTTTCGAAGGTAAGAGCTTTGTCTGTGGAAAACATGAAGATATGAGACAATTTTATGATTGCACATGGTAAAGAATGTGCTTAAAGGCTCTTAATCAATAAATAAAATATTAATCACATTCTTTACCATGTGCAATCATAAAATTGTCTAATATCTTCATTTTTTCCACATACAAAGCTATTACCCTCGAAAACTAAAACTTTTGACATAGGAAAAGAGCCTTTAATCACATTCTTTACCATGTGCAATCATAAAATAGTCTAATATTTTCATTTTTTCAACATACGTAGCTATTACCCTCGAAAACTAAAACTTTTGACATAGGAAAAGAGCCTTTAATCACATTCTTTACCATGTGCCATCATAAAATAGTCTAATATCTTCATTTTTTCAACATACTTAGCTATTACCCTCGAAAACTAAAACTTTTGAAATAGGAAAAGAGCCTTTAATCACATTCTTTACTATTTGCAATCATAAAATAGTCTAATATCTTCATCATTCCAACATACGTAGATATTACCCTCGAAAACTAAGACTTTTGACATAGGAAAAGAGCCTTTAATCACATTCTTTACCATTTGCAATCGTAAGATAGTCTAATATCTTCATTTTTTCAACATACGTAGCTATTACCCTCGAAAACTAAAACTTTTGACATAGCAAAAGAGCCTTTAATCACATTCTTCACCATTTGCAATCATAAAATAGTCTAATATCTTCATTTTTTTAACATACATAGCTATTATCCCCGAAAACTAAAACTTTTTAAATAGATAAAGAGCCTTTAATCACATTCTTTACCATTTGCAATCATAAAATAGTCTAATATCTTCATTTCTTTTTTTCAACATACGTAGCTATTACCCTCGAAAACTAAACCTTTTGACATAGGAAAAGAGCCTTTAATCACATTTTTTAGCATGTGCAATCATAAAATAGTCTAATATCTTCATTTTTTCAACATACGTAGCTATTACCCTCGAAAACTAAAACTTTTCAAATAGGAAAAGAGCCTTTAATCACATTCTTTACCATTTGCAATCATAAAATAGTCTAATATCTTCATTTTTTCCACAGACAAAGCTATTACCCTCGAAAACTAAAACTTTTGAAATAGGAACAGAGCCTTTAATCACATTCTTTACCATTTCCAATCATAAAATTGTCTAATATCTTCATTTTTTCCACAGACAAAGCTATTACCCTCGAAAACTAAAACTTTTGACCTAGGAAAAGAGCATTTAATCACATTCTTTACAATGTGCAATCATAAAATAGTCTAATATCTTCATTTTTTCAACATACGTAGCTATTACCCTCGAAAACTAAAACTTTTGAAATAGGAAAAGAGCCTTTAATCACATTCTTTCCCTTTTGCAATCATAAAATAGTCTAATATCTTCATTTTTTCAACATACTTAGCTATTACCCTCGAAAACTAAAATTTTTGAAATAGGAAAAGAGCCTTTAATCACATTCTTTACCATTTGCAATCATAAAATAGTCTAATATCTTCATTTTTTCAACAAACTTAGCTATTACCCTCGAAAACTAAAGCTTTTGAAATAGGAAAAGAGCCTTTAATCAAATTTTTTACCATGTGCAATCATAAAATAGTCTAATATCTTCATTTTTTCCACAGACAATGCTATTACCCTCGAAAACTATTACCCTCGAAAACTAAAACTTTTGACATAGGAAAAGAGCCTTTAAGCACATTATTTACCATGTGCAATCACAAAAGTTTTAGTTTTCGGGGGTAATAGCTACGTATGTTGAAAAAATGAAGATATTAGACTATTTTATGATTGCAAATGGTAAAGAATGTGATTAAAGGCTCTTTTCCTATGTCAAAAGTTTTAGTTTTCGAGGGTAAGAGCTTTGTCTGTGGAAAAATGAAGATATTAGACAATTTTATGATTGCACATGGTAAAGAATGTGCTTAAAGGCTCTTTTCCTATCTCAAAAGTTTTAGTTTTCGAGGGTAATAGGTTTTGAGGGTAATAGCTTTGTCTGTGGAAAAAAAGAAGATATTAGACAATTTTATGATTGCACATGGTAAAGAATGTGCTTAAAGGCTCTTTTCCTATCTCAAAAGTTTTAGTTTTCGAGGGTAATAGGTTTTGAGGGTCATAGCTTTGTCTGTGGAAAAAATGAAGATATTAGACTATTTTATGATTGCACATGGTAAATAATGTGATTAAAGGCTCTTTTCCTATGTCAAAAGTTTTAGTTTTCGAGGGTAATAGCTACGTATGTTGAAAAAATGAAGATATTAGACTATTTTATGATTGCAAATGGTAAAGAATGTGATTAAAGGCTCTTTTCCTATTTCAAAAGTTTTAGTTTTCGGGGGTAATAGCTACGTATGTTGAAAAAATGAAGATATTAGACTATTTTATGATTGCAAATGGTAAAGAATGTGATTAAAGGCTCTTTTCCTATTTCAAAAGTTTTAGTCTTCGGAGGTAATAGCTACGTATGTTGAAAAAATGAAGATATTAGACTATTTTATGATCGCAAATTGTAAAGAATGTGATTAAAGGCTCTTTTCCTATGTCAAAAGATTTAGTTTTCGAAGGTAAGAGCTTTTTCTGTGGAAAAAATGAAGATATTAGACAATTTCATGATTGCACATGGTAAAGAATGTGCTTAAAGGCTCTTAATCAATAAATAAAATATTAATCACATTCTTTACCATGTGCAATCATAAAATTGTCTAATATCTTCATTTTTTCCACATACAAAGCTATTACCCTCGAAAACTAAAACTTTTGACATAGGAAAAGAGCCTTTAATCACATTCTTTACCATGTGTAATCATAAAATAGTCTAATATCTTCATTTTTTCAACATACGTAGCTATTACCCTCGAAAACTAAAACTTTTGAAATAGGAAAATAGCCTTTAATCACATTCTTTACCATGTGCAATCATAAAATAGTCCAATATCTTCATTTTTCCAACATACGTAGCTATTACCCTCGAAAACTAAAACTTTTGACATAGGAAAAGAGCCTTTAATCACATTCTTTACCATTTGCAATCATAAGATAGTCTAATATCTTCATTTTTTCAACATACGTAGCTATTACCCTCGAAAACTAAAACTTTTGACATAGGAAAAGAGCCTTTTATCACATTCTTTACCATTTGCAATCATAAAATAGTCTAATATCTTCATTTTTTTAACATACATAGCTATTACCCCCGAAAACTAAAACTTTTGAAATAGGAAAAGAGCCTTTAATCACATTCTTTACCATTTGCAATCATAAAATAGTCTAATATCTTCATTTTTTCAACATACGTAGCTATTACCCTCGAAAACTAAAACTTTTGACATAGGAAAAGAGCCTTTAATCACATTCTTTACCATTTGCAATCATAAAATAGTCTAATATCTTCATTTTTTCAACATACGTAGCTATTACCCTAGAAAACTAAAACTTTTGAAATAGGAAAAGAGCCTTTAATCGCATTCTTTACCATGTGCAATCATAAAATTGTCTAATATCTTCATTTTTTCCACAGAAAAAGCTATTACCCTCGAAAACTAAAACGTTTGAAATAGGAAAAGAGCCTTTAATCACATTCTTTACCATTTGCAATCATAAAATAGTCTAATATCTTCATTTTTTCCATATACGAAGCTATTACCCTCGAAAACTACAACTTTTGACATAGGAAAAGAGCCTTTAATCACATTCTTTACCATTTGCAATCATAAAATAGTCTAATATCTTCATTTTTCCAACATTCGTAGCTATTACCCTCGAAAACTAAAACTTTTGACATAGGAAAAGAGCCTTTAATCACATCCTTTACCATTTGCAATCATAAAATAGTCTAATATCTTCATTTTTTCAACATACGTAGCTACTACCCTCGAAAACTAAAACTTTTGAAATAGGAAAAGAGCCTTTAATCAGATTCTTTACCATGTGCAATCATAAAATAGTCTAATATCTTCATTTTTTCCACAGACCTAGGTATTACCCACGAAAACTAAAACTTTTGAAATAGGAAAAGAGCCTTTAATCACATTCTTTACCATTTGCAATCATAAAATAGTCTAATATCTTCATTTTTTCAACATACGTAGCTACTACCCCCGAAAACTAAAGCTTTTGAAATAGGAAAAGAGCCTTTAATCACATTCTTTACCATTTGCAATCATAAAATAGTCTAATATCTTCATTTTTTCAACATACGTAGCTATTACCCTCGAAAACAAAAACTTTTGACATAGGAAAAGAGCCTTTAATCACATTCTTTACCATGTGCAATCATATAATAGTCTAATATCTTCATTTTTTCCACAGACAAAGCTATTACCCTCGAAAACTATTACCCTCGAAAACTAAAACTTTTGACATAGGAAAAGAACCTTTAAGCACATTCTTTACCATGTGCAATCATAAAAGTTTTAGTTTTCGGGGGTAATAGCTACGTATGTTGAAAAAATGAAGATATTAGACTATTTTATGATTGCAAATGGTAAAGAATGTGATTAAAGGCTCTTTTCCTATGTCAAAAGTTTTAGTTTTCGAGGGTAAAAGCTTTGTCTGTGGAAAAAATGAAGATATTAGACAATTTTATGATTGCACATGGTAAAGAATGTGCTTAAAGGCTCTTTTCCTATCTCAAAAGTTTTAGTTTTTGAGGGTAATAGGTTTCGAGGGTAATAGCTTTGTCTGTGGAAAAAATGAAGATATTAGACTATTTTATGATTGCACATGGTAAAGAATGTGATTAAAGGCTCTTTTCCTATGTCAAAAGTTTTAGTTTTCGAGGGTAATAGCTACGTATGTTGAAAAAATGAAGATATTAGACTATTTTATGATTGCAAATGGTAAAGAATGTGATTAAAGGCTCTTTTCCTATTTCAAAAGTTTTAGTTTTCGGGGGTAATAGCTATGGAAATATAAATAATAGGAAAAGAGCCTTTAATCACATTCTTTACCATTTGCAATCATAAAATAGTCTAATATCTTCATTTTTTCAACATACGTAGCTATTACCCTCGAAAACTAAAACTTTTGAAATAGGAACAGAGCCTTTAATCACATTCTTTACCATTTCCAATCATAAAATTGTCTAATATCTTCATTTTTTCCACAGACAAAGCTATTACCCTCGAAAACTAAAACTTTTGACATAGGAAAAGAGCCTTTAATCACATTCTTTACCATGTGCAATCATAAAATAGTCTAATATCTTCATTTTTTCAACATACGTAGCTATTACCCTCGAAAACTAAAACTTTTGACATAGGAAAAGAGCCTTTAATCACATTCTTTACCATGTGCAATCATAAAATAGTCTAATATCTTCATTTTTTCAACATACGTAGCTATTACCCTCGAAAACTAAAACTTTTGAAATAGGAAAAGAGCCTTTGATCACATTCTTTACCATGTGCAATCATAAAATAGTCTAATATCTTCATTTTTCCAACATACGTAGCTATTACCCTCGAAAACTACAACTTTTGACATAGGAAAAGAGCCTTTAATCACATTCTTTACCATTTGCAATCATAAGATAGTCTAATATCTTCATTTTTTCAACATACGTAGCTATTACCCTCGAAAACTAAAACTTTTGACATAGGAAAAGAGCCTTTTATCACATTTTTTACCATTTGCAATCATAAAATAGTCTAATATCTTCATTTTTTTAACATACATAGCTATTACCCCCGAAAACTAAAACTTTTGAAATAGGAAAAGAGCCTTTAATCACATTCTTTACCATTTGCAATCATAAAATAGTCTAATATCTTCATTTTTTCAACATACGTAGCTATTACCCTCGAAAACTAAAACTTTTGAAATAGGAAAAGAGCCTTTAATCGCATTCTTTATCATGTGCAATCATAAAATAGTCTAATATCTTCAATTTTTTCAACATACGTAGCTATTACCCTCGAAAACTAAAACTTTTGAAATAGGTAAAGAGCCTTTAATCACATTCTTTACCATGTGCAGTCATAAAATTGTCTAATATCTTCATTTTTTCCACAGACAAAGCTATTACCCTCGAAAACTAGAACTTTTGAAATAGGAAAAGAGCCATTAATCACATTCTTTACCATTTGCAATCATAAAATAGTCTAATATCTTCATTTTTTCAACATACATAGCAATTACCCTCGAAAACTAAAACTTTTGACATAGGAAAAGAGCCTTTAAGCACATTCTTTACCCTGTGCAATCATAAAATAGTCTAATATCTTCATTTTTGCAACATACGTAGCTATTACCCTCGAAAACTAAAACTTTTAAAACAGGAAAAGAGCCTTTAATCATATTCTTTACCATTTGCAATCATAAAATAGTCTAATATCTTCATTTTTTCCACAGACAAAGCTATTACCCTCGAAAACTAAAACTTTTGAAATAGGAACAGAGCCTTTAATCACATTCTTTACCAGTTCCAATCATAAAATTGTCTAATATCTTCATTTTTTCCAGAGACAAAGCTATTACCCTCGAAAACTAAAACTTTTCAAATAGGAAAAGAGCCTTTAATCACATTCTTTACCATTTGCAATCATAAAATAGTATAATATCTTCATTTTTTCAACATACGTAGCTATTACCCTCGAAAACTAAAACTTTTGAAATAGGAAAAGAGCCTTTAAGCACATTCTTTACCCTTTGCAATCATAAAATAGTCCAATATCTTCATTTTTGCAAAATACGTAGCTATTACCCTCGAAAAGTAAAACTTTTGAAATAGGAAAAGAGCCTTTAAGCACATTCTTTACCATGTGCAATCATAAAATATTCTAATATCTTCATTTTTTCAACATGCGTAGCTATTACCCTCGAAAACCTTTAATCACATTCTTTACCATGTGCAATCATAAAATTGTCTAATATCTTCATTTTGTCCACAGACAAAGCTATTACCCTCGAAAACTAAAACTTTTGAAATAGGAATAGAGCCTTTAATCACATTCTTTACCATGTGCAATCATAAAATAGTCTAATATCTTCATTTTTTCAATATACGTAGCTATTACCCTCGAAAACTAAAACTTTTGAAATAGGAAAAGAGCCCTTAAGCACATTCTTTACCCTGTGCAATCATAAAATAGTCTAATATCTTCATTTTTGCAACATATGTAGCTATTACCCTCGAAAAGTAAAACTTTTGAAATAGGAAAAAAGCCTTTAAGCACATTCTTTACCATGTGCAATCATAAAATATTCTAATATCTTCATTTTTTCAACATGCTTAGCTATCACCCTCGAAAACCTTTAATCACATTCTTTACCATTTGCAATTATAAAATAGTCTAATATCTTCATTTTTTCAACATACGTAGCTATAACCCTCGAAAACTAAAACTTTTGACATAGGAAAAGAGCCTTCAATCACATTCTTTACCATTTGCAATCATAAAATAGTCTAATATCTTCATTTTTTCAACATACGTAGCTATTACCCTCGAAAACTAAAACTTTTGACATAGGAAAAGAGCCTTTTATCACATTCTTTACCATTTGCAATCATAAAATAGTCTAATATCTTCATTTTTTCAACATACGTAGCTATTATCCCCGAAAACTAAAACTTTTGAAATAGGAAAAGAGACATTAATCACATTTTTTACCATTTGCAATCATAAAATAGTCTAATATCTTCATTTTTTCAACATACTTAGCTATTACCCTCGAAAACTAAAACTTTTGACATAGGAAAAGAGCCTTTAATCACATTCTTTACCATTTGCAATCATAAAATAGTCTAATATCTTCATTTTTTTAACATACGTAGCTATTACCCTCGAAAACTGAAACTTTTGACATAGGAAAAGAGCCTTTAATCACATTCTTTACCATGTGCAATCATAAAATTGTCTATTATCTTCATTTTTTCCACAGACAAAGCTATTACCCTCGAAAACTAAAACTTTTGAAATAGGAATAGAGCCTTTAATCACATTCTTTACCATGTGCAATCATAAAATAGTCTAATATCTTAATTTTTTCAATATACGTAGCTATTACCCTCGAAAACTAAAACTTTTGACATAGGAAAAGAGCCTTCAATCACATTCTTTACCATTTGCAATCATAAAATAGTCTAATATCTTCATTTTTTCAACATACGTAGCTATTACCCTCGAAAACTAAAACTTTTCAAATAGGAAAAGAGCATTTAATCACATTCTTTACCATTTGCAATCATAAAATAGTCTAATATCTTCATTTTTTCAACATACATAGCTATTACCCTCGAAAACTAAAACTTTTGAAATAGGAAAAGAGCCTTTAATCACATTCTTTACCATGTGCAATCATAAAATTGTCTAATATCTTCATTTTTTCAACATACGTAGCTATTACCCTCGAAAACTAAAACTTTTGACATTGGAAAAGAGCCTTTAATCATATTCTTTACCATTTACAATCATAAAATAGTCTAATATCTTCATTTTTTCAACATACGTAGCTATTACCCTCGAAAACTAAAACTTTTGAAATAGGAAAAGAGCCTTTAATCACATTCTATTTATTTTTACCATAAAATAAAATAGTTTAATATCTTGATTTTTTCAACATACGTAGCTATTACCCCCGAAAACTAAAACTTTTGAAATAGGAAAAGAGCCTTTAATCACATTCTTTACCATTTGCAATCATAAAATAGTCTAATATCTTCATTTTTTCCACATACAAAGCTATTACCCTCGAAAACTAAAGCTTTTGACATAGGAAAAGAGCCTTTAATCACATTCTTTACCATGTGCAATCATAAAATAGTCTAATATCTTCATTTTTTCAACATACGTAGCTATTACCCTCGAAAACTAAAACTTTTGAAATAGTAAAAGAGCCTTTAATCACATTCTTTACCATTTGCAATCATAAAATAGTCTAATATATTCATTTTTTCATCATACGTAGCTATTACCCTCGAAAACTAAAACTTTTAAAACAGGAAAAGAGCCTTTAATCACATTCTTTACCATTTGCAATCATAAAATAGTCTAATATCTTCATTTTTTCCACAGACAAAGCTATTACCCTCGAAAACTAAAACTTTTGAAATAGGAACAGAGCCTTTAATCACATTCTTTACCGTTTCCAATCATAAAATTGTCTAATATCTTCATTTTTTCCACAGACAAAGCTATTACCCTCGAAAACTAAAACTTTTAACATAGGAAAAGAGCCTTTAATCACATTCTTTACCATGTGCAATCATAAAATAGTCTAATATCTTCATTTTTTCAACAGACAAAGCTATTACCCTCGAAAACTAAAACTTTTGAAATAGGAAAAGAGCCTTTAGTCACATTCTTTACCATTTGCAATCATAAAATAGTCTAATATCTTCATTTTTTCAACATACGTAGCTATTACCCTCGAAAACTAAAACTTTTGACATAGGAAAAGAGCCTTTAATCACATTCTTTACCATTTGCAATCATAAAATAGTGTAATATCTTCATTTTTTCAACATACGTAGCTATTACCCTCGAAAACTATAACTTTTGATATAGGAAAAGAGCCTTTAATCACATTCTTTACCATTTGCAATCATAAAATAGTCTAATATCTTCATTTTTTTAACATACATAGCTATTACCCCTGAAAACTAAAACTTTGGAAATAGGAAAAGAGCCTTTAATCACATTCTTTACCATTTGCAATCATAAAATAGTCTAATATCTTCATTTTTTCAACATACGTAGCTATTACCCTCGAAAACTAAAACTTTTGAAATAGGAAAAGAGCCTTTAATCGCATTCTTTACCATGTGCAATCATAAAATTGTCTAATATCTTCATTTTTTCCACAGAAAAAGCTATTACCCTCGAAAACTAAAACGTTTGAAATAGGAAAAGAGCCTTTAATCACATTCTTTACCATTTGCAATCATAAAATAGTCTAATATCTTCATTTTTTCCATATACGTAGCTATTACCCTCGAAAACTACAACTTTTGACATAGGAAAAGAGCCTTTAATCACATTCTTTACCATTTGCAATAATAAAATAGTCTAATATCTTCATTTTTTCAACATACGTAGCTATTACCCTCGAAAACTAAAACTTTTGACATAGGAAAAGAGCCTTTAATCACATTCTTTACCATGTGCAATCATAAAATTGTCTAATATCTTCATTTTTTCCACAGACAAAGCTATTACCCTCGAAAACTAAAACTTTTGAAATAGGGAAAAGAGCCTCTAATCACATTCTTTACCATTTGCAATCATAAAATAGTCTAATTATTTCATTTTTTTCAACATACGTAGCTATTACCCTCGAAAACTAAAACTTTTGAAATAGGAAAAGAGCCTTTAAGCACATTCTTTACCATGTGCAATCATAAAATAGTCTAATATCTTCATTTTTTCAACATACGTAGCTATTACCCTCGAAAACTAAAACTTTTGAAATAGGAACAGAGCCTTTAATCAAATTCTTTACCATTTGCAATCATAAAATAGTCTAATATCTTCAATTTTTTCAACATACGTAGCTATTACCCTCGAAAACTAAAACTTTTGAAATAGGTAAAGAGCCTTTAATCACATTCTTTACCATGTGCAGTCATAAAATTGTCTAATATCTTCATTTTTTCCACAGACAAAGCTATTACCCTCGAAAACTAGAACTTTTGAAATAGGAAAAGAGCCATTAATCACATTCTTTACCATTTGCAATCATAAAATAGTCTAATATCTTCATTTTTTCAACATACGTAGCTATTACCCTCGAAAACTAAAACTTTTGACATAGGAAAAGAGCCTTTAATCACATTCTTTACCATTTGCAATCATAAAATAGTGTAATATCTTCATTTTTTCAACATACGTAGCTATTACCCTCGAAAACTAAAACTTTTGATATAGGAAAAGAGCCTTTAATCACATTCTTTACCATTTACAATCATAAAATAGTCTAATATCTTCATTTTTCCAACAAACGTAGCTATTACCCTTGAAAACTAAAACTTTTGACATAGGAAAAGAGCCTTTAATCACATTCTTTACCATTTGCAATCATAAAATAGTCTAATATCTTCATTTTTTCAACATACGTAGCTATTACCCTCGAAAACTAAAACTTTTGACATAGGAAAAGAGCCTTTTATCACATTCTTTACCATTTGCAATCATAAAATAGTCTAATATCTTCATTTTTTCAACATACGTAGCTATTACCCCCGAAAACTAAAACTTTTGAAATAGGAAAAGAGACTTTAATCTCATTCTTTACCATTTGCAATCATAAAATAGTCTAATATCTTCATTTTTCATCATACGTAGCTATTACCCTCGAAAACTAAAACTTTTGACATAGGAAAAGAGCCTTTAATCACATTCTTTACCATTTGCAATCATAAAATAGTCTAATATCTTCAATTTTTTCAACATACGTAGCTATTACCCTCGAAAACTAAAACTTTTGACATAGGAAAAGAGCCTTTAATCACATTCTTTACCATGTGCAATCATAAAATTGTCTAATATCTTCATTTTTTCCACAGACAAAGCTATTACCCTCGAAAACTAAAACTTTTGAAATAGGAATAGAGCATTTAATCACATTCTTTACCATGTGCAATCATAATATAGTCTAATATCTTCATTTTTTCAATATACGTAGCTACTACCCTCGAAAACTAAAACTTTTGACATAGGAAAAGAGCCTTTAATCACATTCTTTACCATTTGCAATCATAAAATAGTCTAATATCTTCATTTTTTCAACATACGTAGCTATTACCCTCGAAAACTAAAACTTTTCAAATAGGAAAAGAGCCTTTAATCACATTCTTTACCATTTGCAATCATAAAATAGTCTAATATCTTCATTTTTTCAACATACGTAGCTATTACCCTCAAAAACTAAAACTTTTGAAATTGGAAAAGAGCCTTTAATCACATTCTTTACCATGTGCAATCATAAAATTGTCTAATATCTTCATTTTTTCAACATAAGTAGCTATTACCCTCGAAAACTAAAACTTTTGACATAGGAAAAGAGCCTTTAATCATATTCTTTACCATTTACAATCATAAAATAGTCTAATATCTTCATTTTTTCAACATACGTAGCTATTACCCTCGAAAACTAAAACTTTTGAAATAGGAAAAGAGCCTTTAATCACATTCTTTACCATTTGCAATCATAAAATAGTCTAATATCTTCATTTTTTCAACATACGTAGCTATTACCCCCCGAAAACTAAAGCTTTTGAAATAGGAAAAGAGCCTTTAATCACATTCTTTACCATTTGCAATCATAAAATAGTCTAATATCTTTATTTTTTCAACATACGTAGCTATTACCCTCGAAAACTAAAACTTTTGACATAGGAAAAGAGCCTTTAATCACATTCTTTACCATGTGCAATCATAAAATAGTCTAATATCTTCATTTTTTCCACAGACAAAGCTATTACCCTCGAAAACTATTACCCTCGAAAACTAAAACTTTTGACATAGAAAAAGAGCCTTTAAGCACATTCTTTACCATGTGCAATCATAAAAGTTTTAGTTTTCGGGGGTAATAGCTACGTATGTTGAAAAAATGAAGATATTAGACTATTTTATGATTGCAAATGGTAAAGAATGTGATTAAAGGCTCTTTTCCTATGTCAAAAGTTTTAGTTTTCGAGGGGTAAGAGCTTTGTCTGTGGAAAAATGAAGATATTAGACAATTTTATGATTGCACATGGTAAAGAATGTGCTTAAAGGCTCTTTTCCTATCTCAAAAGTTTTAGTTTTCGAGGGTAATAGGTTTTGAGGGTAATAGCTTTGTCTGTGGAAAAAATGAAGATATTAGACTATTTTATGATTGCACATGGTAAAGAATGTGATTAAAGGCTCTTTTCCTATGTCAAAAGTTTTAGTTTTCGAGGGTAATAGCTACGTATGTTGAAAAAATGAAGATATTAGACTATTTTATGATTAAAAAATGGTAAAGAATGTGATTAAAGGCTCTTTTCCTATTTCAAAAGTTTTAGTTTTCGGGGGTAATAGCTACGTATGTTGAAAAAATGAAGATATTAGACTATTTTATGATTGCACATGGTAAAGAATGTGATTAAAGGCTCTTTCCTATGTCAAAAGTTTTAGTTTTCGAGGGTAATAGCTACGTATGTTGAAAAAATGAAGATATTAGACTATTTTATGATTAAAAATGGTAAAGAATGTGATTAAAGGCTCTTTTCCTATTTCAAAAGTTTTAGTTTTCGGGGGGTAATAGCTACGTATGTTGAAAAAATGAAGATATTAGACTATTTTATGATTGCACATGGTAAAGAATGTGCTTAAAGGCTCTTAATCAATAAATAAAATATTAATCACATTCTTTACCATGTGCAATCATAAAATTGTCTAATATCTTCATTTTTTTCCACATACAAAGCTATTACCCTCGAAAACTAAAACTTTTGACATAGGAAAAGAGCCTTTAATCACATTCTTTACCATGTGCATTCATAAAATAGTCTAATATTTTCATTTTTTCAACATACGTAGCTATTACCCTCGAAAACTAAAACTTTTGACATAGGAAAAGAGCCTTTAATCACATTCTTTACCATGTGCCATCATAAAATAGTCTAATATCTTCATTTTTTCAACATACTTAGCTATTACCCTCGAAAACTAAAACTTTTGAAATAGGAAAAGAGCCTTTAATCACATTCTTTACTATTTGCAATCATAAAATAGTCTAATATCTTCATTTTTCCAACATACGTAGATATTACCCTCGAAAACTAAGACTTTTGACATAGGAAAAGAGCCTTTAATCACATTCTTTACCATTTGCAATCGTAAGATAGTCTAATATCTTCATTTTTTCAACATACGTAGCTATTACCCTCGAAAACTAAAACTTTTGACATAGCAAAAGAGCCTTTAATCACATTCTTCACCATTTGCAATCATAAAATAGTCTAATATCTTCATTTTTTTAACATACATAGCTATTATCCCCGAAAACTAAAACTTTTTAAATAGATAAAGAGCCTTTAATCACATTCTTTACCATTTGCAATCATAAAATAGTCTAATATCTTCATTTTTTCAACATACGTAGCTATTACCCTCGAAAACTAAAACTTTTGACATAGGAAAAGAGCCTTTAATCACATTCTTTACCATTTGCAATCATAAAATAGTCTAATATCTTCATTTTTTCAACATACGTAGCTATTACCCTCGAAAACTAAAACTTTTGACATAGGAAAAGAGCCTTTAATCACATTTTTTACCATGTGCAATCATAAAATAGTCTAATATCTTCATTTTTTCAACATACGTAGCTATTACCCTCGAAAACTAAAACTTTTGAAATAGGAAAAGAGCCTTTAATCACATTCTTTACCATTTGCAATCATAAAATAGTCTAATATCTTCATTTTTTCAACATACGCAGCCATTACCCTCGAAAACTAAAGCTTTTGACATAGGAAAAGAGCCTTTAATCACATTCTTTACCATTTGCAATCATAAAATAGTCTAATATCTTCATTTTTTCAACATACGTAGCTATTACCCTCGAAAACTAAAACTTTTAAAATAGGAAAAGAGCCTTTAATCACATTGTTTACCATTTGCAATCATAAAATAGTCTAATATCTTCATTTTTTCCACAGACAAAGCTATTACCCTCGAAAACTAAAACTTTTGAAATAGGAACAGAGCCTTTAATCACATTCTTTACCATTTCCAATCATAAAATTGTCTAATATCTTCATTTTTTCCACAGACAAAGCTATTACCCTCGAAAACTAAAACTTTTGACCTAGGAAAAGAGCATTTAATCACATTCTTTACAATGTGCAATCATAAAATGGTCTATTATCTTCATTTTTTCAACATACGTAGCTATTACCCTCGAAAACTAAAACTTTTGAAATAGGAAAAGAGCCTTTAATCACATTCTTTCCCTTTTGCAATCATAAAATAGTCTAATATCTTCATTTTTTCAACATACTTAGCTATTACCCTCGAAAACTAAAACTTTTGAAATAGGAAAAGAGCCTTTAATCACATTCTTTACCATTTGCAATCATAAAATAGTCTAATATCTTCATTTTTTCAACAAACTTAGCTATTACCCTCGAAAACTAAAGCTTTTGAAATAGGAAAAGAGCCTTTAATCACATTCTTTACCATGTGCAATCATAAAATAGTCTAATATCTTCATTTTTTCCACAGACAAAGCTATTACCCTCGAAAACTATTACCCTCGAAAACTAAAACTTTTGACATAGGAAAAGAGCCTTTAAGCACATTATTTACCATGTGCAATCATAAAAGTTTTAGTTTTCGGGGGTAATAGCTACGTATGTTGAAAAAATGAAGATATTAGACTATTTTATGATTGCAAATGGTAAAGAATGTGATTAAAGGCTCTTTTCCTATGTCAAAAGTTTTAGTTTTCGAGGGTAAGAGCTTTGTCTGTGGAAAAATGAAGATATTAGACAATTTTATGATTGCACATGGTAAAGAATGTGCTTAAAGGCTCTTTTCCTATCTCAAAAGTTTTAGTTTTCGAGGGTAATAGGTTTTGAGGGTAATAGCTTTGTCTGTGGAAAAAAAGAAGATATTAGACAATTTTATGATTGCACATGGTAAAGAATGTGCTTAAAGGCTCTTTTCCTATCTCAAAAGTTTTAGTTTTCGAGGGTAATAGGTTTTGAGGGTCATAGCTTTGTCTGTGGAAAAAATGAAGATATTAGACTATTTTATGATTGCACATGGTAAATAATGTGATTAAAGGCTCTTTTCCTATGTCAAAAGTTTTAGTTTTCGAGGGTAATAGCTACGTATGTTGAAAAAATGAAGATATTAGACTATTTTAAGATTGCAAATGGTAAAGAATGTGATTAAAGGCTCTTTTCCTATTTCAAAAGTTTTAGTTTTCGGGGGGTAATAGCTACGTATGTTGAAAAAATGAAGATATTAGACTATTTATGATTGCAAATGGTAAAGAATGTGATTAAAGGCTCTTTTCCTATTTCAAAAGTTTTAGTCTTCGGAGGTAATAGCTACGTATGTTGAAAAAATGAAGATATTAGACTATTTTATGATCGCAAATTGTAAAGAATGTGATTAAAGGCTCTTTTCCTATGTCAAAAGATTTAGTTTTCGAAGGTAAGAGCTTTTTCTGTGGAAAAAATGAAGATATTAGACAATTTCATGATTGCACATGGTAAAGAATGTGCTTAAAGGCTCTTAATCAATAAATAAAATATTAATCACATTCTTTACCATGTGCAATCATAAAATTGTCTAATATCTTCATTTTTTCCACATACAAAGCTATTACCCTCGAAAACTAAAACTTTTGACATAGGAAAAGAGCCTTTAATCACATTCTTTACCATGTGTAATCATAAAATAGTCTAATATCTTCATTTTTTCAACATACGTAGCTATTACCCTCGAAAACTAAAACTTTTGACATAGGAAAATAGCCTTTAATCACATTCTTTACCATTTGCAATCATAAAATAGTCTAATATCTTCATTTTTCCAACATACGTAGCTATTACCCTCGAAAACTAAAACTTTTGACATAGGAAAAGAGCCTTTAATCACATTCTTTACCATTTGCAATCATAAGATAGTCTAATATCTTCATTTTTTCAACATACGTAGCTATTACCCTCGAAAACTAAAACTTTTGACATAGGAAAAGAGCCTTTTATCACATTCTTTACCATTTGCAATCATAAAATAGTCTAATATCTTCATTTTTTTAACATACATAGCTATTACCCCCCGAAAACTAAAACTTTTGAAATAGGAAAAGAGCCTTTAATCACATTCTTTACCATTTGCAATCATAAAATAGTCTAATATCTTCATTTTTTCAACATACGTAGCTATTACCCCCGAAAACTAAAACTTTTGAAATAGGAAAAGAGCCTTTAATCACATTCTTTACCATTTGCAATCTTAAAATAGTCTAATATCTTCATTTTTTCCACAGAAAAAGCTATTACCCTCGAAAACTAAAACGTTTGAAATAGGAAAAGAGCCTTTAATCACATTCTTTACCATTTGCAATCATAAAATAGTCTAATATCTTCATTTTTTCCATATACGAAGCTATTACCCTCGAAAACTACAACTTTTGACATAGGAAAAGAGCCTTTAATCACATTCTTTACCATTTGCAATCATAAAATAGTCTAATATCTTCATTTTTCCAACATTCGTAGCTATTACCCTCGAAAACTAAAACTTTTGACATAGGAAAAGAGCCTTTAATCACATCCTTTACAATTTGCAATCATAAAATAGTCTAATATCTTCATTTTTTCAACATACGTAGCTACTACCCTCGAAAACTAAAACTTTTGAAATAGGAAAAGAGCCTTTAATCAGATTCTTTACCATGTGCAATCATAAAATAGTCTAATATCTTCATTTTTTCCACAGACCTAGGTATTACCCACAAAAACTAAAACTTTTGAAATAGGAAAAGAGCCTTTAATCACATTCTTTACCATTTGCAATCATAAAATAGTCTAATATCTTCATTTTTTCAACATACATAGCTACTACCCCCGAAAACTAAAGCTTTTGAAATAGGAAAAGAGCC
>NW_027065270.1:0-22270 GCF_032884065.1 Artemia franciscana
ATAAAAATAATGTAAACATAAGAAAGTGTAGTATAAAATACTTTTACTGAACTAATGACATTTGGAATATCGTCTTAAAAATAAAATAGATGCTTTGAGTCCATTCCATAAGAAACTTCATAATATTATGTTTTCTCATGACATGACATTTGTTCCGTTTTGGGGTCATACACGGGTTTTAACATGGTTTCAGCTACAATCGCATTACACATTTCATTATTGGTATTATTTGGCTCTTTTACTATATCTGTATGTATACAATCAATGGTAGCAATAATGTTTACAAGCGCTTTGTTTATCATCAATTTATCTTTATACCCGTTTGTTATAATTGTCTGCTAATGCCCTTTTTATTCTGCTTTCGATTTGACTTTATATTACCACGTTGTTTTTACAAAGTCTTCAGTTTTCGCTCATAGATAAGATAATTTTATGGCATTAGCACAGCAGTAAGCCTGTCTGTTTCCCTTTGCTTTCATTTGAATACTAATACAAAAAAGATGGCGATAGGGTCTATCAACAGGTAAGGTAATATAAGAACCAATAACTTGAAGTTTACCCTCATCATCATCTATTAGTTTCAGGTTTGCATTATCTTTGAGCATAAACTTCTCTGGAAATACTACTCTGCATATCCACCATCATAAAAGTTGAAATTTTTGGGTCCAAAGAAATCAAATTTTTCAATGTCATGACGATGCATGCATACACTTTTGATAGTTTTAACCCTAGTACTTATTTCATAGTACAAATATTTGTCTTTTTCAACATTCAACGCAACGATAACTTTATCATATGCACAAACTTTTTTAAATATTTCATCTTAACTTTTCTTTAAATATGATGCAATTGTTAATCATTCTGATGTACAAAAACACTGATTGAAAGTATTTAATAAACTAGGTAGTGTCAATGTCATTCCACTGAGTACCGCGGAGGCAATCGCACAAAAAAATCCGAAAAACCATGTTCACGAGTCCAAAAAAATCCAAGTCCAAAAAATTCCATGTTCCGAAAAAAGTCTCAAGGTCCCAAATTTTTTTCGAGGGGGGGGGGGGTGTTGGGAGCATTAGGGCTCTCGGATGTGGGACAATCATGGCCATAAGTTCCCTCTAAAAGAAGTGTTGATACAAGCACTTATTACCCTGAATAAGATGATACAAGTGGTTACACTATGCCTTTGTTATAGACGCTGTAATGTAAAGTTCAATACTATATAATAACTTCTATTATTCCAATTTGAAATCAAATGAATGGGTTTACTTTCTTTTGTTAATCATGTCCAAACAGGTATTTGAAAATGAGATGCTGGATGAATTATAATATTGATATATATCTATTGTAATATGGTCATCTAAGTAGGTCAATGAAGCATATTTAAAAAGGGGGTTAGATATTTTGTTTTCGTTAAAATTAGCTCTCTACCTATATTATAGACCACTTGTTTGAGTAGATTACCCCTGATGAAGAAAAAAAGATGTTAGAAGATATACTGGTTCCGCCCGCACAAAATGGTATTATCTTTATGCCAAGAGTGGAGGTCGAGCTACAACAATACTTTTTATTTGGATTTGACGTCATTTTTTGCAAGTTTCAAGCTCGATTTTGAAATTGTATGAATTTACTTTTAGTAACCGCAAATTACATTTCAGTGAAATTCAATGTAGACTATTATTTCCAGAATAATTTTGCATGGAAAATATTTGTTTTTAAACAGTTTCTCTAAAACCCATCCAACTAGTCTTCAATACAATATATACAATATATCTACAATCTATATATATAAAAATATATATAAAAATAAGTTGTTTTTCTGTCCGTCGACTGACGTCATTATAAGGATTGAGCTGTATGTCGTCATGAAGTTAGTTGTCGTCATGTTTGTTATGACGATGCTTAGTATATGACTTCATTATAAGTATTTAAGAAAATCGTTCAAAGACAAATTTTTAATTGTAAGAAGATCGTTGAAAGAGAAATTATTAATTGTAAAATGACTGAAGAACCTTCAACGGCAACAGCCGAGGAAGCTGCTCAAAGAGTCTATGCCAAAAGACTTGCGGCTGATAGGGAAAGTAAAAAAAGAAAGCGTTCCGAGGAATCACAAGAACAGCATGAAAACAGGCTTGCGGCTGATAGAGAAAGTAGAAAAGAAAGCGTGCCGAGGAATCACAAGAACAGCAAGAAAACATGCTTACGGCTGATAGAGAAAGTAAGAAAAGAAAGCGTGCCGAGAAATCACAACAACAGCGTGAAATTAGGCTTGCGTCTCAAAGAGAAATCACCAAAAGAAAGCGTGCCGAGGAATCACAAGATCAACCTGAAAATTATCGCCTGGCATTCAGGTATAGCCCAGTCAATGACTATAGCTTGAGTTGATGTGTTCAAATCGGCACTACGTCTAAAATTTCTCCCTATTGCAAGGCCTTGAAACTCAATGGTGAAACAATGGGAATGTGTTGCGCCTCAGGAAAAGTTAAACTTCCTCCACTGGCTGCACCACCAGAGCCATTGAAGACTTTGCTTACTGGAACTACGTCAGAATCTAATAGTTTTTTATCACAAATCAGAAAATATAACTCATGTTTCCAAATGACGTCGTTTGGTGCCCAAATCGAAAATCCAGATCATTTTATGCCTACTTTCAAAGTAAAAGGGCAAATATATCATAGAGCAGGGTCCCTTCTACAATTCTCAGGCGAGAAATCATAAATTTTTACAACTGTACTTCATCAGTGATAGAAATTCTGAATTGAATGCACGTTGCGAAATTTCTCCCAACGTTGAAAGGACAATCGTTTCCCAATTGCAACATCTTTTCCACGAAAATAATAATTTAGTGCGTCTGTTCAAAACGGCCATCGATTTGATGCTTACTGATACGCATAAAATTGTTATTTCCGCTGACAAAACGCCTCCTGGCCAACATGTGCGTAGATACAATGCTCCAACTATCGAAGAAGTGGCAATCGTTATGGTCGGAGATCAGTTTTTACCTCGAGATATTATTCTTCATAAGCAAAACGCTCAGTTGGTAAGAATTGCTGAAACTCATCGATGCTTCGATGCCCTACAATATCCTATCATTTATGGGGATGGAGCCGACGGCTATCACTTTAATATTACATTGATGAATCCAGCCACTAACAAAGAAATGAATAAGAAATGCAGTGCAATGCAAAAATTGAATCAGAACGTTTGCTATTTATCCGTCTGAATCAGACCAAGCTCCACTCTGAACAATACATTCATTTGCGAGATGCAGTTGTAAATGACGGTAATACCACAAACGTTGGAAGATTAACGATTTTACCTTCGTCATATGCTGGCAGTCCCCGTCATATGCATGAATATGCTCAAGATGCTATTGCGTATGTTTGTCTCTATGGTTGTCCAGGTTTATTTATTACATTTACATGTAATCAATCTCGGGACGAGATACAGCAGCTTTTACTTCAAGGACAATCGGCGGTTCATAGACATGACATTACGGCCCGTGTCTTCCGGCAAAAGTTGAAATCACTGATAAACTACAATAGTAAAACTTAAAATGTTTGGGTCAGTACGATGCTGGATGTACTCAGCGGAATGGCAAAAACGAGGATTGCCACACGCACATATACTAATCTCGCTACATTATAAAATTACTTCTAATGAAATTGATGATGCGATTTCCGCTGTAATACCTGATGAAAATTTCGATAAAGGCTTGTATGGTATTGTGGTAAAAAATATGATACCTGGACCTTGCGGTGCACTGAATGAAAAATCACCATGCATGGCCAAAGGAAGGTGCACAAAGCAATATCCTCGACTTTTAGTACCCAACACAATTACTGACAATGATGGTTACCACAATATAGAAGAAGATCTACTGAAGATGGCGGTAAAACAGAAAATAATAAAGAAGCGTAACGGTACCACCATCGAAGTAGATAACCAGTGGGTTGTTCCATATTCCCCATTATTATCAAAAACATTTAATGCACACATAAACGTTGAATACTGTAATACTGTAAATGTTTGAAAGATTTGCGAGGGAATTCGAAACCCTTTGGCAGCACATTAATATTGCTTGCGGGAGATTTCAGGCAAACATTACTTATAATACCTAGATCAACCCCTGCAGACGAAATGAATGCTTGCCTGAAAAATTCTAATTTATGGGCACATGTAAAAACATTAAAGTTAACTACAAATATGCGTGTTCAATTGCAAAACGATGACTCTGGTCAAACATTTTCAGATCAATTGCTGGGAATTGGAAACGGAAAGCTCCCAGTAGACTCAATTTCAGGACGTATACAACTACCTGCTGAATTCTGTAATTTAGTGACGTCCAAAAATGAATTGATTGAAAAAGTATTTCCGAATATTCTAAACAATTATAAAAATAATAAATGGCTAAGTGAAAGAGCGATTCTTGCACCCAAAAATATAGACGTCCACGAAATCAACAATATTTTTTTGACCAAGATTCGAGACCAGGCAGTCCTTTATAAGTCAGTCGACACGCTTTTGGAACCAAATGAGGCAGTTAATTATTCATCTGAATTTTTAAATTCCGTGGATCTTTCAGGGTTTCCACCACACGTGCTACAACTAAAAATAGGCGTACCAATAATACTGTTAAGAAATATCAACCCACTAAAGCTTTGCAATGGAACGCGACTTGCCGTAAAAAAAAAACAATGGAAAACGTAATAGAGGCCACAATCTTCACAGGGCCTTTTGGGGGTGAGGCTGTTCTTATTCCTTGCATTCCCATGATTCCAACGGATCTGCCTTTTCAATTTAAAAGATTGCAATTCCCAATTCGATTAGCATTTGCAATCACCATCAACAAAGCTCAAGGTCAATCATTAGAAAAATGTGGTATAGATCTTAATACTGATTGTTTTTCCTATGGACAATTGTGAATTGCATGTTCGATGGTCGGTAAACCTGACAATCTATTTATATGCAGCGACAATTGGACAGCGAAGAATGTTGTATATACGCAAGTTTTACGCAGTTAATTTGCATTGCATCTATCATCTATCTATCTGTTTAAAAACGAGTTGTGTGTATGCATGTTTGTTTGTTTTGTAAAAAGAGCGTTTGCATATGACGTCATTATAAGTACATAAGGCTTTCTATATGCACAGACAATGGGAAAGCCAAGAATGTTGTATATTCGCAAGTTTTACGTAGTTCAAAACACATATATAAATATATCTATATTCATAGGTGGTACAAAGGGACACAACTACAATGGCACGTAACTAATAAGGTGCGTAACGACTTACGCGCGCGGGGGGGGGCTTGGGGGGTTGCAAAGTGCCTCCACCAACTAGGTGTTGGGGTGGCGTGAAGTGCCACCCCAACAGCTAGTTTTCATATATATTCCCTGTGTCCCGATCGTCATTTGTGTCCCGGTGTCCCGGTCTGTATATACATTCTTTTTTGAATTGGTATATGATGAAATAAATTTTAGTTTTTTGTTTAAGTTTTTTTTGGGGTTTTACCTTTTCTTTAGCTCTTTTAGTTTTTTTCTTTTTTATTTTTAGTTTTTTTTTTGTAGTTTTTACGTTTTTTATTTTTTTATTTTTATTTATATATTTTTTAGTTTTCTTTTTCTCCTTTATTTTTCAGTTTTTTTTCCTTTTTTTATTTATATTTTCCCTTTAGTTTCTTTTAGTTTTTTACCTTTTTTTTAGTTTTTTATTTTTCTTAGTTTTTTTATTAGTTTTTAGTTTTTTTTTGTAGTTTTTAAATATTTTTCATATAATTTTTTTATAAGGTTCGAACCTGGAACCTCTTGAGCCTAGAACCTGGAGCATAACGCCTTACCAACTCAGCTACATCGGCTTGAATACATACGTTTTTGAATTGGTATATGATGAAATAATTCAGACGTCATATGCGGACAAACACGACGTCACTCGACAGACAGACAGACAGACAGACAACTTATTTTTATATATATAGAGATATAGATTTTTAACCACGTAAAAGTTGCGAATATACAAAATTTTTTGCTGTCACATTGTCTGTCCATATAAATAGACTGTCAGGTTTTCATTTATATTCCCTCTATCCCGGTCGTCATTTGTGTCCCGGTCTGTAATTTCTCTTTGAGTGTTTTTCTTTTTATTTTTTTTTTTAGTTTTTTACCTTTTTTCTTTTTTCAGTTTTCTTTTTCTTCTTTATTTTTCAGCGTCACTATGAAATACATATCGCCGAACCTTTGTTTTTTTAACTAAAATCTGGTAAGCATTGATGACCTTATCCAAGTCAAAATCCCAAACCCAATCATCATCGCTATCATTTTCAGTTTTGATATGTTTTGACTCTCGCTGTCCAGGTGGATTTTCATCTAACTGTGCGGTATTGCGTTCTTTAGCCGCAAGCCTGTTTTCTTGCTGTTCTTGTGATTCTTCGGCACGCTTTCTTTTCTTACTTTCTCAATCAGCAGCAAGCCTGTTTTCTTGCTGTTCTTGTGATTCCTCGGCAGGCTTTCTTTTCTTACTGTCTCTATCAGCCGCAAGTTTTTTGGCATAGACTCTTTGAGCAGCTTCCTCGGCTGTTACCATTGTAGATTCTTCAGTCATTTTACAATTAAACATTTTTCCGTTCACGATCTTCTTGCAATTAAAAATTTGTCTTTGAACAATTTTCTTAAATACTTTTAATGACGTCATCGTAATAACAAACATGACAACAACTAATTTCATGACGACATGATGACTTGACGTCACTCGACAGATAGACAGACAGACAGACAGACAGACAACGTATTTTTATATCTATACTAGCTGTTGGGGTGGCGCTTCGCGCCACCCCAACACCTAGTTGGTGGGGGCGCTTCGCGCCCCCCCCAAGCCCCCCCGCGCGCGTAAGTCGTTACGCGCCATAATAGTTACGCGCCATTGTAGTTGTGTCCCTATGTCCCACCTGTGAATATAGATATATATATATATATATGGTTTTAACTACGTAAAACTTGCGAATATACAACATTCTTTGCTGTCCCATTGTCTTTGCATATAAATAGATTGTCAGGTTTACCGACTCTTGAACATGCAACATATAATGGTCCATGGGAAAACAATCTGTATTCAGATCTATACCTCATGATTCTAATGATTGCCCTTGAGCTTTGTTGATGGTGATTGCTAATCGACCATTCCCTGTCCCGGTGTCCCGGTCGTCATTTACATCCCCCTGTTTCCCCCGGTGTCCCCGTTGTAGTTGTGTCCCTGTGTCCCGGTCGTCATTTATATTCCCTGTGTCCCGGGTCCCGGTCATCATTTGTATCCCGGTGTCCCGGTCTGTATATACATTCGTTTTTTAGTTTTGTTTTTCTCCTTTATTTTTTTCCTTTTTTTTTCTTTTTTAGCTTATTTAGATTTTTAGATTTTTTAGTTTTTTTTATTAGTTTTTAGTTTTTATTTCTTTTTAGTTTTTTTGTCCCGGTCGTCATTTATATCCCCCTGTTTCCCCCGGTGTCCCCGTTGTAGTTGTGTCCCTGTGTCCCGGTCGTTATTTATATTCCCTGTGTCCCGGTCGTCATTTGTATCCCGGTGTACCGGTCTGTATATACATTCGTTTTTTAGTTTTGTTTTTCTCCTTTATTTTTTTCCTTTTTTTTTCTTTTTTAGTTTATTTAGATTTTTAGATTTTTTAGTTTTTTTATTAGTTTTTAGTTTTTTTTTCTTTTTAGTTTTTTTGTAGTTTTTACCTTCTTTTTAGTTTTGTTAATTTTTTTTTTTACTTGTGTCCTGGTCGTCATTTATACTCCCTGTGTCCCGGTGCTTTGTTGATTGCTAATCGAACATTCCTTTTGTCCTGGTCGCTTTCTCTTTGAGTGTCGTCATTTATTAGTTTTTTCCTTTTTTTTTTAGTTTTTTATTGGTTTTTACCTTTATTTTAGCTTATTTTTCAGTTTTTTCCTTTTTTTTAGTTTTTTTTTTATTTTTTATTTTTTTTAGTTTTTTACCTTTTTTTAGTTTTTATAGTTTTTTTAGTTTTTTAGCTTTTTTACTTTTTTTATTAGTTTTTAGTTTTTTTTTGTAGTTTTTGCCTTTTTTTAGTTTTTTCAGTTTTTTTTTAGTTTTTTATTGGTTTTTACCTTTATAGTTTTTTTAGTTTTTTAGCTTTTTTATTTTTTTTATTAGTTTTTAGTTTTTTTTGTAGTTTTTGCCTTTTTTTAGTTTTTTCAGTTTTGACGTCACCTAATCCAGTTTTTTCAGGTGACGTCACCTGACACATCCATCCATCCATCCATCCATCCATCCACAGACAGACAACTTATTTTTATATATATAGATTTTTCAGTTTTTTCCTTTTTTTTAGTTTTTTTTATTTTTTATTTTTTTTAGTTTTTTACCTTTTTTTAGTTTTTATAGTTTTTTTAGTTTTTTAGCTTTTTTACTTTTTTTATTAGTTTTTAGTTTTTTTTTGTAGTTTTTGCCTTTTTTTAGTTTTTTCAGTTTTTTTTTAGTTTTTTATTGGTTTTTACCTTTATAGTTTTTTTAGTTTTTTAGCTTTTTTATTTTTTTTATTAGTTTTTAGTTTTTTTTGTAGTTTTTGCCTTTTTTTAGTTTTTTCAGTTTTGACGTCACCTAATCCAGTTTTTTCAGGTGACGTCACCTGACACATCCATCCATCCATCCATCCATCCATCCACAGACAGACAACGTATTTTTATATCTATATATATATATAGATTTTTATATATATAGACTAGCTGTTCCACACCAACACCTTCGCGCCACACCAACACCTAGTTGGTTGGGCGCTTTGCGCCCCCCCCCCCCAGAATGCACTACAGGGCCGACGCAGGGACCTTAGTAGTCAAGAAGCGTCGTTAATCCGATACAAATACAGCAGCTCAGTTGGTAAAGCGTTATGTTCCAGGTTCTAGATCCGAGAGGTTCCACGTTTGAACCTTGGCTTTAGCATTAATACAAAAGAAGAAAAAAACTAAAAAGAAAATACTAAAAAACTAAAAAAGCTAAAAAACTAAAAAAAAATAAAAAAGGGTAAAAAACTAAAAACTAAAAAAGTAAAAAAAAACTAAAAAAAATTAAAAAAAGATAAAAACTACAAAAAAAAACTAAAACTAAAAAAGCTAAAAACTAATAAAAAAAAAACTAAAAAACTAAAAACTGAAAAAGAAAAAAAACTAAAAAAGGAAAAAAACTGACAAATAAAGGAGAAAAAGAAAACTAAAAAAAATAAAAATAAAAAAAACTAAAAAAGGTAAATGTATTCAAGCCGAAGTAGTCGAGTTGGTAAAGCGCTATGTTCCAGGTTCTAGGTCCGAGAGGTTCCAGGTTTGAACCTTGGCTTTAGCATTAATACAAAAGAAGAAAAAACACTAAAAAGAAAAAAACTAAAAAAACTAAAAAACAGGTAAAAACTACTAAAAAACTAAAAAAGACTAAAAAAAGACTTGGGGGGTGCGTAGCGCCCCCACCAACTAGGTGTTGGTTACTAGTTATAATACTAGCAACTAGCTAGTTATAATATAAGTTTTACTTTTTAGGTCATTCATAGTTATATACTACTAGCTGTTGGGGTGGCGCTCCGCGCCACCCCAACACTTAGTTGGTGGGGGCGCTTCGCGCCCCCCCCAAGCCCCCCCGCGCACGTAAGTCGTTACGCACCATATTAGTTACGCGCCATTGTATTTGTGTCCCTATGTCCCACCTGTTAGCTTTTTAGCTTTTTTAGTTTTTTATTAGTTTTTAGTTTTTTTTTCTTTTTAGTTTTTTTGTAGTTTTTACCTTTTTTTAGTTTTTAATTTTTTTACTTATGTCCTGGTCGTCATTTATACTCCCTGTGTCCCGGTCGTCATTTGTGTCCCGGTGCTTTGTTGATGGTGATTGCTAATCGAACATTCCTTGTGTCCCGGTCGTCATTTATATTCCCTATGCCTATGTGCCGGTGTCCCGGTCGTCATTTGTGTCCCGATGTCCCGGTCTGTAATTTCGTCAGTCGAAAACATGACGTCAGTCGACACAGAAACATGACGTCACCTGACAGATCCACAGACAGACAAATTATTTTTATATATATAGATATATATATAAATATATATATATATTTTCTTTTTAGTTTTTTTGTAGTTTTTACCTTTTTTAGTTTTTTTCTTCTTTTGTATTAATGCTAAAGCCAAGGTTTAAACCTGGAGCCTCTCGGACCTAGAACCTGAAACATAACGCTTTACCAGCTCAGCTACTTCGGCTTGAATACATTCGTTTTGAGCAGCTTCCTCGGGTGTTGCCATTGTAGGTTCTTCAGTCATTTTACAATTAGAAATTTCTCTTTCAACGGTCTTCTTACAATTAAAAATTTGTCTTTGAACGATATTCTTAAATACCTGTGTCCTGGTCGTCATTTTTATTCCCTGTGTCCCGGTCGTCATTTGTGTCCCGGTGTCCCAGTCTGTAATTTCTCTTTGAGTGTCCCGGTCGTTATTTATATTCCCTCTGTCCCGGTCGTCATTTGTGTCCCGGTCTGTAATTTCTCTTTGAGTGTTTATTCTTTTTAGTATTTTTTAGTTTTTTACATTTTTTTTTCAGTTTTCTTTTTCTTCTTTATTTTTTACCTTCACTATGAAATACATATCGCCGAACCTTTGTTTTTTTAACTAAAATCTGGTAGTCATTGATGACCTTTTCCAAGTCAAAATCCCAAACCCAATCATCATCGCTATCATTTTCAGTTTTAATATGTTTTGACTCTCGCTGTCCAGGTGGATCTTCATCTAACTGCGCGGTTTTGCGTTCTTTAGCCTCAAGCCTGTTTCCTTGCTGTTCTTTTGATTCCTCGGCACGCTTTCTTTTCTGACTTTCTCTATCAGCAGCAAGTTTTTTGGCATAGACTCTTTGAGCATCTTCATCAGTCATTGTAAACTTAAACATTAATAGAATTCTACGCGAACATATGTCTTATATAACTTGAATGACGTCACCTTCAAAGCAAAAATGATGGCAACTAATTTCATGACGTCAGCCGAAACATGACGTCACCTGATCCACAGATCCACAGATCCACACACAGACAACTTATTTTTATATATATAGATTTATATATGTGTTTTGAACTACGTAAAACTTGCGAATATACAGCATTCTTGGCTTTCCCATTGTCTGTGCATATACAAAGCCTTATGTACTTATAATGACGTCATATGCAAACGCTCTTTTTACAAAACAAACAAACATGCATACACACAACTCGTTTTTAAACAGATAGATAGATGATAGATACAATGCAAATTAACTGCGTAAAACTTGCGTATATACAAAATTCTTCGCTGTCCAATGGTCGCTGCATATAAATAGATTGTCAGGTTTACCGACCATCAAACATGCAATTTACAATTGACCATAGGAAAAACAATCAGTATTAAGATCTATACCACATTTTTCTAATGATTGACCTTGAGCTTTGTTGATGATGATTGCAAATACTAATCGAATTGGGAATTGCAATCTTTTAAATTGAAGATAGATAGATAGATAGATACAATACAAATAAACTGCGTAAAACTTGCGTATATACAACATTCTTCGCTGTCCAATTGTCGCTGCATATAAATAGATTGTCAGGTTTACCGACCCTCGAACATGCAACGTACAATTGTCCATAGGAAAAACAATCAGTATTAAGATCTATACCACATTTTTCTAATGATTGACCTTGAGCTTTGTTGATGGTGATTGCAAATTCTAATCGAATTGGGAATTGCAATCTTTTAAATTGAAAAGGCAGATCCGTTGGAATCATGGGAATGCAAGGAATAAGAACAGCCTCACCCCCAAAAGGCCCTGTCAAGATTGTGGCCTCTATTACGTTTTCCATTGTTTTTTTTTACGGCAAGTCGCGTTCCATTGCAAAGCTTTAGTGGGTTGATATTTCTTAACAGTATTATTGGTACGCCTATTTTTAGTTGTAGCACGTGTGGTGGAAACCCTGAAAGATCCACGGAATTTAAAAATTCAGATGAATAATTAACTGCCTCATTTGGTTCCAAAACTGTGTCGACTGACTTATAAAGGACTGCCTGGTCTCGAATCTTGGTCAAAAAAATATTGTTGATTTCGTGGACGTCTATATTTTCTGGTGCAAGAATCGCTCTTTCACTTAGCCATTTATTATTTTTATAATTGTTTAGAATATTCGGAAATACTTTTTCAATCAATTCATTTTTGGACGTCACTAAATTACAGAATTCAGCAGGTAGTTGTATACGTCCTGAAATTGAGTCTACTGGGAGCTTTCCGTTTCCAATTCCCAGCAATTGATCTGAAAATGTTTGACCAGAGTCATCGTTTTGCAATTGAACACGCATATTTGTAGTTAACTTTAATGTTTTTACATGTGCCCATAAATTAGAATTTTTCAGGCAAGCATTCATTTCGTCTGCAGGGGTTGATCTAGGTATTATAGGTAATGTTTGCCTGAAATCTCCCGCAAGCAATATTAATGTGCTGCCAAAGGGTTTCGAATTCCCTCGCAAATCTTTCAAACATTGATCCAGAGCCTCGAGCGATTTTTTGTGTGCCATTGTGCACTCGTCCCAAATAATAAGTTGGCATTGCTTCAATACTTTACCCATCCCAGATGATTTGGAAATATTGGACGTGGGAGTTTCTGTAGAATGCAAATTCAGAGGCAATTTCAAAGCGGAATGAGCAGTTCTTCCACCTGGCAGCAACGTTGCGGCGATTCTGGACGGCACAATTGCCAACGCTATATCATTTTTTGATCGAATTGATGCCAGAATTAGTTTTATCACAAACGTTTTACCAGTACCTCCTGGCGCATTCAAAAAGAAAATTTCTCCAACGTTGTTATCGACACAATGCCTTATCGTATCATAAATGTCTTTTTGTTCCGACGTTAACTTGGAAATGTTATTTTGTACATACGACAATAGATCACTCGTACTGTAACTTTGTTCATGATCCAATTCTACACATGTCGAAACAGCAGTGGTACGATTAGGTGAAGGCATTCCCAGATCCTGAAGAGGTTTGTTTGCCATACATACGCACAAATCTTCTATAATAACTAAAGTGTAGTTATAAATTTCTGATGTAAAATTAAAAGTCATATCTGACGTCTCTAACCGTTTTCGATGGAGTATATCTTCGGACATTTTTGATTTATATTTTTCCCATAACTCTGTAGGAGCTGATGGAGAGCAAGTTGTTAGTATGATGCCAAACAATGCACGAATTTGACTTGGATGCGTTTCGCACGCGTCATTGATGCAGGTATCCCAGTGTTGGTCATTCTCCAATAAATTCAGAGCTTGGCATGCACTACGGTAAGTGTCATGTATAGTACCGTTTACAGTTCTCAAATACTCAAAGGACGTCGGACCGGGTACATTCACCAAAAGCAGGCGTAGAAAGAAGCATTCATGTTGATTGGGGTGAACGGTGTAGAATCTTCCTATCGTGGTATCTTTGAAGATGGTAGGTTGGCCGCCGACTGACTTACCCTGTTTTCGACGTTCAAATACTTTATTTTTAGTATTCTACGTGTAATGCGAAGGTACTTCAGTATACAGCAGTTTCTTTGCAAAAGAATCATTTTTAGTTTCTTTGCAAAAGACGTATTTACATATGTATTTGATTGCCTTTACGGAGTTACAGTATTCAACGTTTATGTGTGCATTAAATGTTTTTGATAATAATGGGGAATATGGAACAACCCACTGGTTATCTACCTCGACGGTGGTACCGTTACGCTTCTTTATTATTGCTGTTTTACCGCCATCTTCAGTAGATCTTCTTCTATATTGCGGGTAATCATTATTGCCAGTAATTGTGTTGGATACTACAAGTCGAGGATATTGCTTTGTGTACCTTCCTTTGGCCATGCATGGTGAATTTTCGTTCAGTGCACCGCAAGGTCCATGTATCATATTTTTTACAATTTCGTGGAAAAGATGTTGCAATTGGGAAACGATTCTCCTTTCAACGTTGGGAGAAATTTCGCAACGTGCATTCAATTCCGAATTTAAATCACTGATGAAGTACAATTGTAAAAATTAATGATTCTCGCCTGAGAATGGTAGAAGGGACCCTGCTCTATGATAAATTTGCCCTTTTACTTTGAAAGCAGACATAAATTGATCTGGATTTTCGATTTGGGCTCAAAACGACGTCATTTGGAAACATGAGTTATATTTTCTGATCTGTGATAAAAAAAAAAATGCTTAGATTCTGACGTAGTTCCAGTAAGCAAAGTCTTCAATGGCTCTGGTGGTGCAGCCAATAGAGAAAGTTTAACTTTTCCTGAGGCGCAGCACATTCCCATTGTTTCACCATTGAATTTCAAGGTCTTGCAATAGGTATAAATTTTAGACATAGTCCCGATTTGAACACATCTACTCAAGCTATAATCATCGACTGGGCTGTACCTGAATGCCAGGCGATAACTTTCAGGTTGCTCTGATTCCTCGGCACGCTTTCTTTTCTTACTTTGTCTATCAGCAGCAAGCCTGATTTCTTGCTGTTCTTGTGATTCCTTGACACGCCTTCTTTTTTCACTCTCTCTTTTAGCAGCAAGTCTGGTTTCATGTTGCTCTGGTAGTTCCTCGGCACGCCTTCTTTTTTCACTTTCTCTTTTAGCAGCAAGTTTGGTTTCGCGTTGCTCTGGTAGTTCCTCGGCAAGCCTTCTTTTTTCACTTTCGCTTTTAGCAGCAAGTCTGGTTTCATGTTGCTCTGGTAGTTCCTCGGCGCGCCTTCTTTTTTCACTTTCTCTTTTAGCAGCAAGTCTGGTTTCGCGTTGCTCTGGTAGTTCCTCGGCACGCCTTCTTTTTTCACTTTCTCTTTTAGCAACAAGTCTGGTTTCGCGTAGCTCTGGTAGTTCTTCTTCCTCGGCACGCTTTCTTTTCTTACTTTCTCTATCAGCAGCAAGTTTTTTGGCATAGGCTCTTTGAGCATCTTCCTCGTCTGTTGCCATTGTAAGTTCATCAGTCATTTTACAGTTAAACATTAATAGATTTCTCCGTGAACGAATGTCTTAAATACCTTTAATGACGTCACCGTCATAACAAACATGACGACAACTGACTACCTTTAATGACGTCAACGTCATAACAAACATGACAACAACTAACTTCATGACGTCAGTCGACACACAAACATGACGTCATTCGACACACACACAGACAACTTATTTTTATATATATAGATATATACTAACTGTTGAGGTGGCGCTTCGCGCCACCCCAACACCTAGTTGTTGGGGGCACTTCGCGCAACCCCCAGGACCCCCCGCGCACGTAAGTCGTTACACGCCATATTAGTTACGCGCCATTGTAGTTGTGTCCCTGTGATTCTAATGATTGCCCTTGAGCTTTGTTGATGGTGATTGCTAATCGACCATTCCCTGTGTCGCCTTCGTCATTTATATATCCCCCTGTGCCCCCCGGCGTCCCCGTTGTAGTTGTGTCCCTGTGTCCCGGTCGTCATTTATACTCCCTGTGTCCCGGTCGTCATTTGTGTCCCGGTGTCCCAGTCTGTAATTTCTCTTTGAGTGTCTCGGTCGTCATTTATATTCCTTGTGTCCCGGTGTCCTGGTCGTCATTTGTGTCCCGGTCTCCCGGTCTGTATATACATTCTTTTTTGAATTGGTCTTTTTTTTAGTTTTTAGTTTTCTACCTTTTTTTTAATTTTTTTTAGTTATACCTCATGATTCTAATGATTGTCCTTGAATAATGATTGTCCTTGAAACAGCAGCGATACGGTTAGGTGAAGGCATTCCCAAATCCTGAAGAGGTTTGTTTGCCATACGTACGCACAAATCTTTTATAATAACTAAAATCCATTTATTATTTTTATAATTTTTTAGAATATTCGGAAATACTTTTTCAATCAATTCATTTTTGGACGTCACTAAACTACAGAAATCAGCAGGTAGTTGTATACGTCCTGAAATTGAGTCTATCGTATCATAAATGTCTTTTTGTTCCGACGTTAACTTGTAAATGTTATTTTGTACATACGACAATAGATCACTCGTACTGTAACTTTGTTCACGATCCAATTCTACACATGTCGGAACAGCAGCGATACGGTTAGGTGAAGGCATTCCCAAATCCTGAAGAGGTTTGTTTGCCATACGTACGCACAAATCTTCTATAATAACTAAAGTGTCGTTATAAATTTCTGATGTAAAATCAAAAGTCATTTCTGACGTCTCTAACTGTTTTCGATGGAGTATATCTTCGGACATTTTTGACTTATATTTTTCCCATAACTCTGTAGGAGCTGATGGAGAGCAAGTGTACGAATTTGACTTGGGGTTGACGTTTCGCACGCGTCATTGATGCAGTTATCCCAGTGTTGGTCATTCTCCAATAAATTCAGAGCTTGGCATGCACTACGGTAAGTGTCATGTATAGTACCGTTTACAGTTCTCAAATACTCAAAGGATGTCGGACCGGGTACATTCACCAAAAGCAGGCGTAGAAAGAAGCATTCATGTTGATTGGGGTGAACGGTGTAGAGTCTTCCTATCGTGGTATCTTTGAAGATGGTAGGTTGGCCGTAAACCCACTGGTTATCTACTTCGATGGTGGTACCGTTGCCATTGTAGGTTTTTCAGTCATTTTACAATTAGAAATTTCTCTTTCAACGGTCTTCTTACAATTAAAAATGTGTCTTTGAACGATATTCTTAAATACCTGTGTCCTGGTCGTCATTTATATTCCCTGTGTCCCGGTCGTCATTTGTGTCCCGGTATCCCAGTCTGTAATTTCTCTTTTTTCTTTTTTCAGTTTTCTTTTTCTTCTTTATTTTTCAGCTTCACTATGAAATACATATCGCCGAACCTTTGTTTTTTTAACTAAAATCTGGTAGTCATTGATGACCTTTTCCAAGTCAAAATCCCAAACCCAATCATCATCGCTACCATTTTCAGTTTTAATATGTTTTGACTCTCGCTGTCCAAGTGGATCTTCATCTAACTGCGCGGTTTTGCGTTCTTTAGCCTCAAGCCTGTTTCCTTGCTGTTCTTTTGATTCCTCGGCACGCTTTCTTTCTGACTTTCTCTATCAGCAGCAAGTTTTTTGGCATAGACTCTTTGAGCATCTTCATCAGTCATTGTAAACTTAAACATTAATAGAATTCTACGCGAACATATGTCTTATATAACTTGAATGACGTCACCTTCAAAGCAAAAATGATGGCAACTAATTTCATGACGTCAGCCGAAACATGACGTCACCTGATCCACAGATCCACAGATCCACAAACAGACAACTTATTTATATATATATATATATATATATATATATATATATATATATATATATATATATATATATATATATATATATATATATATATAAAAATAAGTTGTTTGTCTGTCTGTCGACTAACGTCATGTTTGTGTGTCGACTGTCGTCATGTTTGTCGAATGACGTCATTATAAGGATTGAGCTGTATGTCGTCATGAAGTTGTTTGTCGTCTGACGTCATGTTTGTCGACTAACGAAACTACAGACCGGGACACTGGGACACAAAGGACGTGTTATGTCTGTTATAACGTAATAGAGGCAACAATCTTGACAGGGCCTTTTGAGGCTTTTCTTATTCCACGCATTCTCATGATTCCAATGGATCTGCCTTTTCAACCTAAAAGATTGCAATTCCCAATTTGATTAGCATATTTAGTTTTCAGTCCAGAACCACTAAAGCTATTATGTAAATATCAAAAATATTTATGTTGTCTGAGCAATAATTTTTAGTTTTTATTTCAAAATAGAAAATTACCTGACAATTTTAGAATTATATCTATCTATATATATAAAAATAAGTTGTCTGTCTGTGGATCAGGTGACGTCATGTTTCTGTGTCGACTGGCGTCATGAAGTTAGTTGTCGTCATTTTTGCTATGACGGTGACGTCATTAAAGATATTTAAGACATATATGTTCACGTAGAAATCTATTATTGTTTAAGTTTAAAATGACTGATGAACTTACAATGGCAAAAGCCGATGAAGATGCTCAAGAGTCTATGCCAAAAAACTTGCTGCTGATAGAGAAAGTCAGAAAAGAAAGCGTGCCGAGGAATCAAAAGAACAGCAAGGAAACAGGCTTGAGGCTAAGAACGCAAAACCGCGCAGTTAGATGAAGATCCACCTGGACAGCGAGAGTCAAAACATATCAAAACTGAAAATGATAGCGATGATGATTGGGTTTGGGATCTTGACTTGGATAAGGTCATCAATGACTACCAGATTTTAGTTAAGAAAACAAAGGTTCGGCGATATGTATTTCATAGTGAAGCTGAAAAATAAAGAAGAAAAAGAAAACTGAAAAAAGAAAAAATGTAAAAAACTGAAAAATACTAAAAAGAATAAACACTCAAAGAGAAATTACAGACCGGGACACAAATGACGACCGGGACAGAGGGAATATAAATAACGACCGGGACACTCAAGGAGAAATTGCAGACTGGGATACCGGGACACAAATGACGACCGGGACACAGGCAATATAAATGACGACCAGGACACAGGTATTTAAGAATATCGTTCAAGACAAATTTTTAATTGTAAGAAGACCGTTGAAAGAGAAATTTCTAATTGTAAAATGACTGAAGAACCTACAATGGCAACACCCGAGGAAGTTGCTCAAAACGAATCTATCACGCCGAAGTAGCTGAGTTGGTAAAGCGTTATGTTTCAGTTCTAGGTCCGAGAGGCTTCAGGTTTGAACCTTGGCTTTAGCATTAACACAAAAGAAGAAAAAACTAAAAAAGGTAAAAACTACAAAAAAACTAAAAAGAAAATATATATATATATATTTATATATATCATATTTTCCACAAAAATAATAATTTAGTGCTTCTGCTTAAAAACAGCAATCGAATTGAAGCCTCCTGATACGCAACTATCAACAAAGTGGCAATCGTTGTGGTCGGTGATCAGTTCTTACCTCGAGACAATATTCTTTATAGGCGAAACAATCAGTTGACAAGAATTGCTTAAACTCATCGATGCTACGATGCCCTACAATATCCTGACGAATATAAATGACGCCCGGGACACTCAAATAGAAATCACAGACTGGGACACCGGGACACAAATGACGACGGGGACACAGGGAATATAAATGACGACCCGGACACAGGGACACAACTACAACGGGGACGCCGGGGGGCACAGGGGGATATATAAATGACGACGGCAACAAGGAAATGGTCGATTAGCAATCACCATCAACAAAGCTCAAGGGCAATCAATAGAATCATGAGGTATAGATCTGAATACGGATTGTTTTCCCATGGACCATTATCCGTTGCATGTTGAAGAGTCGGTAACCCTGACAATCTATTTATATGCACAGACGATGGGACAGCAAAGAATGTTGTATATTCGCAAGTTTTACGTAGTTAAAAACATATATATATATATATATATATATATATATATATATATATATATATATTAATATATATATATATATATATATATATATAATATATATATATATATATATATATATATATATATATATATATATATATATATATAATATATATATATATATATATATATATATATATATATATATATATATATATATAATATATTCACAGGTGGGACATAGGGACACAACTACAATGGCGCGTAACTAATATGCCGCGTAACGACTTACGCGCGCGGGGGGGCTTGGGGGGGGGATCGCGAGCGCCCCCACCAACTAGCATATATATATATATATATATATATATATATATATATATATATATATGTATATATATATATATATATATATATATATATATATATATATGTATATATATATATATATATATATATATATATATATATATATATATATATATATATATATATATATATATATATATATGTATGTTTTTAACTACGTAAAACTTGCGAATATACAACATTCTTTGCTGTCCATTGTCTGTGCATATAAATAGATTGTTAGGTTTACCGACTCTTGAACATGCAACATATAATGGTCCATGGAAAACAAGTCGTATTCAGATCTATACCTCATGATTCTAATGATTGCCCTTGAGCTTTGTTGATGGTGATTGCTAATCGACCATTCCCTGAGTCGCCATCGTCATTTATATATCCCCCTGTGCACCCCGGCGTCCCCTTTGTAGTTATGTCCCTGTGTCCCGGTCGTCATTTATATTCCCTGTGTCCCGGTCGTCATTTGTGTCCCGGTGTTCCAGTCTGTGATTTCTCTTTGAGTGTCCCGGGCGTGATTTATATTCCTTGTGTCCCGGTGTCCCGGTCGTCATTTATATCCCCTGTGCCCCCCGGCGTCCCCATTGTAGTTGTGTCCCTGTGTCCCGGTCGTCATTATATTCCCTGTGTCCCGGTCGTCATTTGTATCCCGGTGTCCCGGTCTGTATATACATTCGTTTTTTAGTTTTGTTTTTCTCCTTTATTTTTTTCCTTTTTCTTTTTTTTCTTTTTTAGTTTATTTAGATTTTTAGATTTTTTTAGTTTTTTTATAGTTTTTAGTTTTTTTTGTAGTTTTTACCATTTTTTTAGTTTTTTTAGTTTTTTTTTTTACTTATGTCCTGGTCGTCATTTATACTCCCTGTGTCCCGGTCGTCATTTGTGTCTCGGTGCTTTGTTGATTGCTAATTTATATTATATTTATATTTATATTTTTTATATTTATTAATATTTTTTTAGTTTTCTTTTTCTCTTATTTTTCAGTTTTTTTCCTTTTTTTAGTTTTTTCTTTTTTAGTTTTTAGTTTTTTTTTGTTTTTTACCTTTTTTTAGTTTTTTTTAGTTTTTTAGCTTTTTTAGTTTTTTTTATTAGTTTTTAGTTTTTTTTTTAGTTTTTGCCTTTTTTTAGTTTTTTCAGTCTTTTTTAGTTTTTAGTTTTTTACCTTTTTTTAGTTTTTTTTAGTTTTTTAGCTTTTTTAGTTTTTTTCTTTTTAGTTTTTTTTGTAGTTTTTACCTTTTTTAGTTTTTTTTCTCTTTTGTATTAGTGTGAAATAATTCAGACGTCATATGCGGACAAACACGACGTCACTCGACAGACAGACAGACAGACATAAGCCACAAACAACTTATTTTTATATATATTTATTCATATTTTTTTAGTTTTCTTTTTCTCTTTTATTTTTCAGTTTTTTCCTTCTTTTTAGTTTTTTTTCTTTTTGAGTTTTAGTTTTTTTTAGTTTTTACCTTTTTTTAGTTTTTTTTAGTTTTTTTAGTTTTTTAGCTTTTTTATTAGTTTTTATTTTTTTTGTAGTTTTTGCCTTTTTTTATTTTTTTCAGTTTTTTTTAGTTATTAGATTTTTACCTTTTTTTAGTTTTTTTAGTTTTTTAGCTATTTTAGTTTTTTTTTTCTTTTTAGTTTTTTTTGTAGTTTTACCTTTTTTAGTTTTTTTCTTCTTTTGTATTAGTGTGAAATAATTCAGACGTCATATGCGAACAAACATGACGTCACCTGATCCATCCACAGATCCACAGACAACTTATTTTTATATATATAGTGTGAAATAATTCAGACGTCATATGCGGACAAACACGACGTCACTCGACAGACAGACAGACAGACATAAGCCACAAACAACTTATTTTTATATATATTTATTCATATTTTTTTAGTTTTCTTTTTCTCTTTTATTTTCAGTTTTTTCCTTTTTTTTAGTTTTTTTTCTTTTTGAGTTTTTAGTTTTTTTTAGTTTTTACCTTTTTTAGTTTTTTTTAGTTTTTTTAGTTTTTTAGCTTTTTTATTAGTTTTTATTTTTTTTGTAGTTTTTGCCTTTTTTTTATTTTTTTCAGTTTTTTTAGTTATTAGATTTTTACCTTTTTTAGTTTTTTTTAGTTTTTTAGCTTTTTTAGTTTTTTTTTTCTTTTAGTTTTTTTTGTAGTTTTTACCTTTTTTAGTTTTTTATCTTCTTTTGTATTAGTGTGAAATAATTCAGACGTCATATGCGAACAAACATGACGTCACCTGATCCATCCACAGATCCACAGACAACTTATTTTTATATATATAGATAGATATATATATATATATATATATATATATATATATATATATATATATATATATATATATATATATATATATATATATATATATATATATATATATATATATATATATATTGTGATTCCTCGGCACGCTTTCTGTTCTTACTTTCTCTATCAGCCGCAACCCTGTTTTCTTGCTGTTCTTGTGATTCCTTCGCACGCTTTCTTTCCTTACTTTCTCTATCAGCCGCAAGTTTTTGGCAT
>NW_027065271.1:0-22518 GCF_032884065.1 Artemia franciscana
TTTCCTATTTCACTAGTTTTAGTTTTCGAGGGTAATAGCTACGTATGTTGAAAAAATGAAGATATTAGACTATTTTATGATTGCAAATGGTAAAGAATGTGATTAAAGGCTCTTTTCCTATTTCAAAAGTTTTAGTTTTCGAGGGTAATAGCTACGTATGTTGAAAAAAATGAAGATATTAGACTATTTTATGATTGCACATGGTAAAGAATGTGATTAAAGGCTCTTTTCCTATTTCACTAGTTTTAGTTTTCGAGGGTAATAGCTACGTATGTTGAAAAAATGAAGATATTAGACAACTTTATGATTGCACATGGTAAAGAATGTGATTAAAGGCTCTTTTCCTATTTCAAATGTTTTAGTTTTCGAGGGTAATAGCTACGTATGTTGAAAAAATGAAGATATTAGACTATTTTATGATTGCAAATGGTAAAGAATTTGATTAAAGGCTGTTTTCCTATTTCAAAAGTTTTAGTTTTCGAGGGTAATAGCTATGTCTGTTGGAAAAATGAAGATATTAGACTATTTTATGATTGCACATGGTAAAGAATGTAATTAAAGGCTCTTTTCCTATGTCAAAAGTTTTAGTTTTCGAGGGTAATAGCTACGTATGTAGAAAAAATGAAGATATTAGACTATTTTATGATTGCAAATGGTAAAGAATGTGATTAAAGGCTTTTTTCCTATGTCAAAAGTTTTAGTTTTCGAGGGTAATAGCTACGTATGTTGAAAAAATGAAGATATTATATTATTTTATGATTGCAAATGGTGAAGAATGTGATTAAAGGCTCTTTTCCTATGTCAAAAGTTTTAGTTTTCGAGGGTAATAGCTACTTATGTTGAAAAATGAAGACATTAGATTATTTTATGATTGCAAATGGTAAAGAATGTGATTAAAGGCTCTTTTCCTATGTCAAAAGTTTTAGTTTTCGAGGGTAATAGCTACGTATGTTGAAAAAATGAAGATATTAGACTATTTTATGATTGCACATGGTAAAGAATGTGCTTAAAGGCTCTTTTCCTATTTCAAAAGTTTTAGTTTTCGAGGGTAATAGCTACGTATGTTGAAAAAATTAAGATATTAGACTACTTTATGATTGCACATGGTAAAGAATGTGATTAAAGGCTCTTTTCCTATTTCAAAAGTTTTAGTTTTCGAGGGTAATAGCTACGTATGTTGAAAAAATGAAGATATTAGACTATTTTATGATTGCAAATGGTAAAGAATGTGATTAAAGGCTGTTTTCCTATTTCAAAAGTTTTAGTTTTCGAGGGTAATAGCTATGTCTGTTGGAAAATGAAGATATTAGACTATTTTATGATTGCACATGGTAAAGAATGTAATTAAAGGCTCATTTCCTATGTCAAAAGTTTTAGTTTTCGAGGGTAATAGCTACGTACGTAGAAAAAATGAAGATATTAGACTATTTTATGATTGCAAATGGTAAAGAATGTTATTAAAGGCTTTTTTCCTATGTCAAAAGTTTTAGTTTTCGAGGGTAATAGCTACTTATGTTGAAAAAATGAAGATATTAGATTATTTTATGATTGTAAATGGTAAAGAATGTGATTAAAGGCTGTTTTCCTATTTCAAAAGTTTTAGTTTTCGAGGGTAATAGCTATGTCTGTTGGAAAAATGAAGATATTAGACTATTTTATGATTGCACATGGTAAAGAATGTAATTAAAGGCTCTTTTCCTATGTCAAAAGTTTTAGTTTTCGAGGGTAATAGCTACGTATGTAGAAAAAATGAAGATATTAGACTATTTTATGATTGCAAATGGTAAAGAATGTGATTAAAGGCTTTTTTCCTATGTCAAAAGTTTTAGTTTTCGAGGGTAATAGCTACGTATGTTGAAAAAATGAAGATATTAGATTATTTTATGATTGCAAATGGTAAAGAATGTGATTAAAGGCTCTTTTCCTATGTCAAAAGTTTTAGTTTTCGAGGGTAATAGCTACTTATGTTGAAAAATGAAGACATTAGACTATTTTATGATTGCAAATGGTAAAGAATGTGATTAAAGGCTCTTTTCCTATGTCAAAAGTTTTAGTTTTCGAGGGTAATAGCTACGTATGTTGAAAAAATGAAGATATTAGACTATTTTATGATTGCACATGGTAAAGAATGTGCTTAAAGGCTCTTTTCCTATTTCAAAAGTTTTAGTTTTCGAGGGTAATAGCTACGTATGTTGAAAAAATTAAGATATTAGACTACTTTATGATTGTACATGGTAAAGAATGTAATTAAAGGCTCTTTTCCTATTTCAAAAGTTTTAGTTTTCGAGGGTAATAGCTACGTATGTTGAAAAAATGAAGATATTAGACTATTTTATGATTGCAAATGGTAAAGAATGTGATTAAAGGCTGTTTTCCTATTTCAAAAGTTTTAGTTTTCGAGGGTAATAGCTATGTCTGTTGGAAAAATGAAGATATTAGATTATTTTATGATTGCACATGGTAAAGAATGTAATTAAAGGCTCTTTTCCTATGTCAAAATTTTTAGTTTTCGAGGGTAATAGCTACGTATGTAGAAAAAATGAAGATATTAGACTATTTTATGATTGCAAATGGTAAAGAATGTGATTAAAGGCTTTTTTCCTATGTCAAAAGTTTTAGTTTTCGAGGGTAATAGCTACTTATGTTGAAAAAATGAAGATATTAGATTATTTTATGATTGCAAATGGTAAAGAATGTGATTAAAGGCTCTTTTCCTATGTCAAAAGTTTTAGTTTTCGAGGGTAATAGCTACTTATGTTGAAAAATGAAGACATTAGACTATTTTATGATTGCAAATGGTAAAGAATGTGATTAAAGGCTCTTTTCCTATGTCAAAAGTTTTAGTTTTCGAGGGTAATAGCTACGTATGTTGAAAAAATGAAGATATTAGACTATTTTATGATTGCACATGGTAAAGAATGTGCTTAAAGGCTCTTTTCCTATTTCAAAAGTTTTAGTTTTCGAGGGTAATAGCTACGTATGTTGAAAAAATGAAGATATTAGACTATTTTATGATTGCAAATGGTAGAGAATGTGATTAAAGGCTCTTTTCCTATTTCAAAAGTTTTAGTTTTCGAGGGTAATAGCTAGGTCTGTTGAAAAAATGAAGATATTAGACTATTTTATGATTGCACATGGTAAAGAATGTGATTAAAGGCTCTTTTCCTATTTCAAAAGTTTTAGTTTTCGAGGGTAATAGCTACGTATGTTGAAAAAATGAAGATATTAGACTATTTTATGAATGCACATGGCAAAGAATGTGATTAAAGGCTCTTTTCCTATTTCAAAAGTTTTAGTTTTTGGGGGTAAGAGCTACGTATGTTGAAAAAATAAAGATATTAGACTATTTTATGATTGCAAATGGTAAAGAATGTGATTAAAGGCTCTTTTCCTATTTCAAAAGTTTTAGTTTTCGAGGGTAATAGCTAGGTCTGTGGAAAAAATGAAGATATTAGACTATTTTATAATTACTCATGGAAAAGAATGTGATTAAAGGCTCTTTTCCTATTTCAAAAGTTTTAGTTTTCGAGGGTAATAGCTACGTATGTTGAAAAAATGAAGATAATAGACTATTTTATGATTGCAAATGGTAAAGAATGTGATTAAAGGCTCTTTTCCTATGTCAAAAGTTTTAGTTTTCGAGGGTAATAGCTACGTATGTTGAAAAAATGAAGATATTAGTCTATTTTGTGATTGCAAATGGTAAAGAATGTGATTAAAGGCTTTTTTCCTATTTCAAAAGTTTTAGTTTTCGAGGGTAATAGCTACGTATGTTGAAAAAAATGAAGATATTAGACAACTTAATGATTGCAAATGGTAAAGAATGTGATTAAAGGCTCTTTTCCTATGTCAAAAGTTTTAGTTTTCGAGGGTAATAGCTACTTATGTTGAAAAATGAAGACATTAGACTATTTTATGATTGCAAATGGTAAAGAATGTGATTAAAGGCTCTTTTCCTATGTCAAAAGTTTTAGTTTTCGAGGGTAATAGCTACGTATGTCGAAAAAATGAAGATATTAGACTATTTTATGATTACAAATGGTAAAGAATGTGATTAAAGGCTCTTTTCCTATTTCAAAAGTTTTAGTTTTCGAGGGTATAAGCTTTATCTGTGGAAAAAATGAAGATATTAGACAATTTTATGATTGCACATGGCAAAGAATGTGATTAAAGGCTATTTTCCTATTTCAAAAGTTTTAGTTTTCGAGGGTAATAGCTACGTATGTTGAAAAAATAAAGATATTAGACTATTTTATGATTACAAATGGTAAAGTTGAAAAAATTAAGATATTAGACTATTTTATGATTGCAAATGGTAAAGAATGTGATTAAAGGCTCTTTTCCTATTTCAAAAGTTTTAGTTTTCGAGGGTAATAGCTAGGTATGTGGAAAAAATGAAGATATTAGACTATTTTATAATTGCACATGGAAAAGAATGTGATTAAAGGCTCTTTTCCTATTTCAAAAGTTTTAGTTTTCGAGGGTAATAGGTACGTATGTTGAAAAAATGAAGATAATAGACTATTTTATGATTGCAAATGGTAGAGAATGTGATTAAAGTCTCTTTTCCTATTTCAAAAGTTTTAGTTTACGAGGGTAATAGCTATGTCTGTTGAAAAAATGAAGATATTAGACTAATTTCTGATTGCACATGGTAAAGAATGTGATTAAAGGCTCTTTTCCTATTTCAAAAGTTTTAGTTTTCGAGGGTAATAGCTACGTATGTTGAAAAAATGAAGATATTAGACAACTTAATGATTGCAAATGGTAAAGAATGTGATTAAAGGCTCTTTTCCTATGTCAAAAGTTTTAGTTTTCGAGGGTAATAGCTACGTATGTTGAAAAAAATGAAGATATTAGACTATTTTATGATTGCAAATGGTAAAGAATGTGATTAAAGGCTCTTTTCCTATTTCAAAAGTTTTAGTTTTCGAGGGTAATAGCTACGTATGTTGAAAAAATGAAGATATTAGACTATTTTATGATTGCACATGGTAAAGAATGTGATTAAAGGCTCTTTTCCTATTTCACTAGTTTTAGTTTTCGAGGGTAATAGCTACGTATGTTGAAAAAATGAAGATATTAGACAACTTTATGATTGCACATGGTAAAGAATGTGATTAAAGGCTCTTTTCCTATTTCAAAAGTTTTAGTTTTCGAGGGTAATAGCTACGTATGTTGATAAAAAGGAAGATATTAGACTATTTTATGATTGCAAATGGTAAAGAATTTGATTAAAGGCTGTTTTCCTATTTCAAAAGTTTTAGTTTTCGAGGGTAATAGCTATGTCTGTTGGAAAAATGAAGATATTAGACTATTTTATGATTACACATGGTAAAGAATGTAATTAAAGGCTCTTTTCCTATGTCAAAAGTTTTAGTTTTCGAGGGTAATAGCTACGTATGTCGAAAAAATGAAGATATTAGACTATTTTATGATTGCAAATGGTAAAGAATGTGATTAAAGGCTTTTTTCCTATGTAAAAAGTTTTGGTTTTCGAGGGAAATAGCTACGTATGTTGAAAAAATGAAGATATTAGATTATTTTATGATTGCAAATGGTGAAGAATGTGATTAAAGGCTCTTTTCCTATTTCAAAAGTTTTAGTTTTCGAGGGTAATAGCTACTTATGTTGAAAAATGAAGACATTAGACTATTTTATGATTGCAAATGGTAAAGAATGTGATTAAAGGCTCTTTTCCTATGTCAAAAGTTTTAGTTTTCGAGGGTAATAGCTACGTATGTTGAAAAAAATGAAGATATTAGACTATTTTATGATTGCACATGGTAAAGAATGTGCTTAAAGGCTCTTTTCCTATTTCAAAAGTTTTAGTTTTCGAGGGTAATAGCTACGTATGTTGAAAAAATTAAGATATTAGACTACTTTATGATTGCACATGGTAAAGAATGTGATTAAAGGCTCTTTTCCTATTTCAAAAGTTTTAGTTTTCGAGGGTAATAGCTACGTATGTTGAAAAAATGAAGATATTAGACTATTTTATGATTGCAAATGGTAAAGAATGTGATTAAAGGCTGTTTTCCTATTTCAAAAGTTTTAGTTTTCGAGGGTAATAGCTATGTCTGTTGGAAAAATGAAGATATTAGACTATTTTATGATTGCACATGGTAAAGAATGTAATTAAAGGCTCTTTTCCTATGTCAAAAGTTTTAGTTTTCGAGGGTAATAGCTACGTATGTAGAAAAAATGAAGATATTAGACTATTTTATGATTGCAAATGGTAAAGAATGTTATTAAAGGCTTTTTTCCTATGTCAAAAGTTTTAGTTTTCGAGGGTAATAGCTACTTATGTTGAAAAAATGAAGATATTAGATTATTTTATGATTGTAAATGGTAAAGAATGTGATTAAAGGCTGTTTTCCTATTTCAAAAGTTTTAGTTTTCGAGGGTAATAGCTATGTCTGTTGGAAAAATGAAGATATTAGACTATTTTATGATTGCACATGGTAAAGAATGTAATTAAAGGCTCTTTTCCTATGTCAAAAGTTTTAGTTTTCGAGGGTAATAGCTACGTATGTAGAAAAAATGAAGATATTAGACTATTTTATGATTGCAAATGGTAAGAATGTGATTAAAGGCTTTTTTCCTATGTCAAAAGTTTTAGTTTTCGAGGGTAATAGCTACGTATGTTGAAAAAATGAAGATATTAGATTATTTTATGATTGCAAATGGTAAAGAATGTGATTAAAGGCTCTTTTCCTATGTCAAAAGTTTTAGTTTTCGAGGGTAATAGCTACTTATGTTGAAAAATGAAGACATTAGACTATTTTATGATTGCAAATGGTAAAGAATGTGATTAAAGGCTTTTTTCCTATGTCAAAAGTTTTAGTTTTCGAGGGTAATAGCTACTTATGTTGAAAAAATGAAGATATTAGATTATTTTATGATTGCAAATGGTAAAGAATGTGATTAAAGGCTCTTTTCCTATGTCAAAAGTTTTAGTTTTCGAGGGTAATAGCTACTTATGTTGAAAAATGAAGACATTAGACTATTTTATGATTGCAAATGGTAAAGAATGTGATTAAAGGCTCTTTTCCTATGTCAAAAGTTTTAGTTTTCGAGGGTAATAGCTACGTATGTTGAAAAAATGAAGATATTAGACTATTTTATGATTGCACATGGTAAAGAATGTGCTTAAAGGCTCTTTTCCTATTTCAAAAGTTTTAGTTTTCGAGGGTAATAGCTACGTATGTTGAAAAAATGAAGATATTAGACTATTTTATGATTGCAAATGGTAGAGAATGTGATTAAAGGCTCTTTTCCTATTTCAAAAGTTTTAGTTTTCGAGGGTAATAGCTAGGTCTGTTGAAAAAATGAAGATATTAGACTATTTTATGATTGCACATGGCAAAGAATGTGATTAAAGGCTCTTATTCCTATTTCAAAAGTTTTAGTTTTCGAGGGTAATAGCTACGTATGTTGAAAAAATGAAGATATTAGACTATTTTATGAATGCACATGGCAAAGAATGTGATTAAAGGCTCTATTCCTATTTCAAAAGTTTTAGTTTTCGAGGGTAATAGCTACGTATGTTGAAAAAATAAAGATATTAGACTATTTTATGATTGCAAATGGTAAAGAATGTGATTAAAGGCTCTTTTCCTATTTCAAAAGTTTTAGTTTTCGAGGGTAATAGCTAGGTCTGTGGAAAAAATGAAGATATTAGACTATTTTATAATTACTCATGGAAAAGAATGTGATTAAAGGCTCTTTTCCTATTTCAAAAGTTTTAGTTTTCGAGGGTAATAGCTACGTATGTTGAAAAAATGAAGATAATAGACTATTTTATGATTGCAAATGGTAAAGAATGTGATTAAAGGCTCTTTTCCTATGTCAAAAGTTTTAGTTTTCGAGGGTAATAGCTACGTATGTTGAAAAAATGAAGATATTAGTCTATTTTGTGATTGCAAATGGTAAAGAATGTGATTAAAGGCTCTTTTCCTATTTCAAAAGTTTTAGTTTTCGAGGGTAATAGCTACGTATGTTGAAAAAATGAAGATATTAGACAACTTAATGATTGCAAATGGTAAAGAATGTGATTAAAGGCTCTTTTCCTATGTCAAAAGTTTTAGTTTTCGAGGGTAATAGCTACGTATGTTGAAAAAATGAAGATATTAGACTATTTTATGATTGCAAATGGTAAAGAATGTGATTAAAGGCTCTTTTCCTTTTTCAAAAGTTTTAGTTTTCGAGGGTAATAGCTACGTATGTTGAAAAAATGAAGATATTAGACTATTTTATGATTGCACATGGTAAAGAATGTGATTAAAGGCTCTTTTCCTATTTCAAAAGTTTTAGTTTTCGAGGGTAATAGCTACGTATGTTGAAAAAATGAAGATATTAGACAACTTTATGATTGCACATGGTAAAGAATGTGATTAAAGGCTCTTTTCCTATTTCAAAAGTTTTAGTTTTCGAGGGTAATAGCTACGTATGTTGAAAAAATGAAGATATTAGACTATTTTATGATTGCAAATGGTAAAGAATGTGATTAAAGGCTGTTTTCCTATTTCAAAAGTTTTAGTTTTCGAGGGTAATAGCTATGTCTGTTGGAAAAATGAAGATATTAGACTATTTTATGATTGCACATGGTAAAGAATGTAATTAAAGGCTCTTTTCCTATGTCAAAAGTTTTAGTTTTCGAGGGTAATAGCTACGTATGTAGAAAAAATGAAGATATTAGACTATTTTATGATTGCAAATGGTAAAGAATGTGATTAAAGGCTTTTTTCCTATGTCAAAAGTTTTAGTTTTCGAGGGTAATAGCTACGTATGTTGAAAAAATGAAGATATTAGATTATTTTATGATTGCAAATGGTAAAGAATGTGATTAAAGGCTCTTTTCCTATGTCAAAAGTTTTAGTTTTCGAGGGTAATAGCTACTTATGTTGAAAAATGAAGACATTAGACTATTTTATGATTGCAAATGGTAAAGAATGTGATTAAAGGCTCTTTTCCTATTTCAAAAGTTTTAGTTTTCGAGGGTAATAGCTACGTATGTTGAAAAAAATGAAGATATTAGACTATTTTATGATTGCACATGGCAAAGAATGTGATTAAAGGCTCTTTTCCTATTTCAAAAGTTTTAGTTTTCGAGGGTAATAGCTACGTATGTTGAAAAAATGAAGATATTAGTCTATTTTATGATTGCAAATGGTAAAGAATGTGATTAAAGGCTCTTTTCCTATGTCAAAAGTTTTAGTTTTCGAGGGTAATAGCTACGTATGTTGAAAAAATGAAGATATTAGACTATTTTATGATTACAAATGGTAAAAAATGTGATTAAAGGCTCTTTTCCTATTTCAAAAGTTTTAGTTTTCGAGGGTATAAGCTTTATCTGTGGAAAAAATGAAGATATTAGACAATTTTATGATTGCACATGGCAAAGAATGTGATTAAAGGCTCTTTTCCTATTTCAAAAGTTTTAGTTTTCGAGGGTAATAGCAACATATGTTGAAAAAATAAAGATATTAGACTATTTTATGATTACAAATGGTAAAGTTGAAAAAATGAAGATATTAGACTTTTTTATGATTGCAAATGGTAAAGAATGTGATTAAAGGCTCTTTTCCTATTTCAAAAGTTTTAGTTTTCGAGGGTAATAGCTAGGTCTGTGGAAAAAAATGAAGATATTAGACTATTTTATAATTGCACATGGAAAAGAATGTGATTAAAGGCTCTTTTCCTATTTCAAAAGTCTTAGTTTTCGAGGGTAATAGCTACGTATGTTGAAAAAATGAAGATATTAGACTATTTTATGATTGCAAATGGTAAAGAATGTGATTAAAGGCTCTTTTCCTATTTCAAAAGTTTTAGTTTACGAGGGGTAATAGCTATGTCTGTTGAAAAAATGAAGATATTAGACTATTTTATGATTGCACATGGTAAAGAATGTGATTAAAGGCTTTTTTCCTATTTCAAAAGTTTTAGTTTTCAAGGGTAATAGCTACGTATGTTGAAAAAATGAAGATATTAGACAACTTAATGATTGCAAATGGTAAAGAATGTGATTAAAGGCTCTTTTCCTATGTCAAAAGTTTTAGTTTTCGAGGGTAATAGCTACGTATGTTGAAAAAATGAAGATATTAGACTATTTTATGATTGCAAATGGTAAAGAATGTGATTAAATGCTCTTTTCCTATTTCAAAAGTTTTAGTTTTCAAGGGTAATAGCTATGTTTGTGGAAAAAATGAAGATATTAGACAATTTTATGATTGCACAGGGTAAAGAATGTGATTAAAGACTCTTTTCCTATTTCAAAAGTTTTAGTTTTCGGGGGTAAGAGCTACGTATGTTGAAAAAATGAAGATATTAGACTATTTTATGATTGCACATGGTAAAGAATGTGATTAAAGGCTTTTTCCTATTTCAAAAGTTTTAGTTTTCGAGGGTAATAGCTACGTATGTTGAAAAAATGAAGATATTAGACTATTTTATGATTGCACATGGTAAAGAATGTGATTAAAGGCTCTTTTCCTATTTCAAAAGTTTTAGTTTTCGAGGGTAATAGCCACGAAGATATTAGACTATTTTATGATTGCACATGGTAAAGAATGTGATTAAAGGCTCTTTTCCTATTTCAAAAGTTTTAGCTTTCGAGGGTAAAAGCTACGTATGTTGAAAAAATGAAGATATTAGACTATTTTATGATTGCAAATGGTAAAGAATGTGATTAAAGGCTCTTTTCCTATTTCAAAAGTTTTAGTTTTCGAGGGTAATAGCTACGTATGTTGAAAAAATGAAGATATTAGACAATTTTATGATTGCACATGGTAAAGAATGTGATTAAAGGCTCTTTTCCTATTTCAAAAGTTTTAGTTTTCGAGGGTAATAGCTACGTATGTTGAAAAAATGAAGATATTAGACAATTTTATGATTGCACATGGTAAAGAATGTGATTAAAGGCTCTTTTCCTATTTCAAAAGTTTTAGTTTTCGAGGGTACTAGCTACGTATGTTGAAAACATGAAGATATTAGACTATTTTATGATTGCAAATGGTAAAGAATGTGATTAAAGGCTCTTTTCCTATGTCAAAAGTTTTAGTTTTCGAGGGTAATAGCTACGTATGTTGAAAAAATGAAGATGTTAGACTATTTTATGATTGCAAATGGTAAAGAATGTGATTAATGGCTCTTTTCCTATGTCAAAAGTTTTAGTTTTCGAGGGTAATAGCTACGTATGTTGAAAAAAATGAAGAAATTAGACTATTTTATGATTGCAAATGGTAAAGAATGTGATTAAAGGCTCTTTTCCTATGTCAAAAGTTTTAGTTTTCGAGGGTAATAGCTACGTATGTTGAAAAAATGAAGATATTAGACTATTTTATGATTGCAAATGGTAAAGAATGTGATTAAAGGCTGTTTTCCTATTTCAAAAGTTTTAGTTTTCGAGGGTAATAGCTATGTCTGTTGGAAAAATGAAGATATTAGACTATTTTATGATTGCACATGGTAAAGAATGTAATTAAAGGCTCTTTTCCTATGTCAAAAGTTTTAGTTTTCGAGGGTAATAGCTACGTATGTAGAAAAAATGAAGATATTAGACTATTTTATGATTGCAAATGGTAAAGAATGTGATTAAAGGCTTTTTTCCTATGTCAAAAGTTTTAGTTTTCGAGGGTAATAGCTACGTATGTTGAAAAAATGAAGATATTAGATTATTTTATGATTGCAAATGGTAAAGAATGTGATTAAAGGCTCTTTTCCTATGTCAAAAGTTTTAGTTTTTGAGGGTAATAGCTACTTATGTTGAAAAATGAAGACATTAGACTATTTTATGATTGCAAATGGTAAAGAATGTGATTAAAGGCTCTTTTCCTATTTCATAAGTTTTAGTTTTCCAGGGTAATAGCTACGTATGTTGAAAAAATGAAGATATTAGACTATTTTATGATTGCACATGGCAAAGAATGTGATTAAAGGCTCTTTTCCTATTTCAAAAGTTTTAGTTTTCGAGGGTAATAGCTACGTATGTTGAAAAAATGAAGATATTAGTCTATTTTATGATTGCAAATGGTAAAGAATGTGATTAAAGGCTCTTTTCCTATGTCAACAGTTTTAGTTTTCAAGGGTAATAGCTACGTATGTTGAAAAAATGAAGATATTAGACTATTTTATGATTACAAATGGTAAAAAATGTGATTAAAGGCTCTTTTCTATTTCAAAAGTTTTAGTTTTCGAGGGTATAAGCTTTATCTGTGGAAAAAATGAAGATATTAGACAATTTTATGATTGCACATGACAAAGAATGTGATTAAAGGCTCTTTTCCTATTTCAAAAGTTTTAGTTTTCGAGGGTAATAGCAACGTATGTAGAAAAAATGAAGATATTAGACTATTTTATGATTACAAATGGTAAAGTTGAAAAAATGAAGATATTAGACTTTTTTATGATTGCAAATGGTAAAGAAGGTGATTAAAGGCTCTTTTCCTATTTCAAAAGTTTTAGTTTTCGAGGGTAATAGCTAGGTCTGTGGAAAAAATGAAGATATTAGACTATTTTATAATTGCACATGGAAAAGAATGTGATTAAAGGCTCTTTTCCTATTTCAAAAGTTTTAGTTTTCGAGGGTAATAGCTACGTATGTTGAAAAAATGAAGATATTAGACTATTTTATGATTGCAAATGGTAAAGAATGTGATTAAAGGCTCTTTTCCTATTTCAAAAGTTTTAGTTTACGAGGGTAATAGCTATGTCTGTTGAAAAAATGAAGATATTAGACTATTTTATGATTGCACATGGTAAAGAATGTGATTAAAGGCTTTTTTCCTATTTCAAAAGTTTTAGTTTTCAAGGGTAATAGCTACGTATGTTGAAAAAATGAAGATATTAGACAACTTAATGATTGCAAATGGTAAAGAATGTGATTAAAGGCTCTTTTCCTATGTCAAAAGTTTTAGTTTTCGAGGGTAATAGCTACGTATGTTGAAAAAATGAAGATATTAGACTATTTTATGATTGCAAATGGTAAAGAATGTGATTAAATGCTCTTTTCCTATTTCAAAAGTTTTAGTTTTCAAGGGTAATAGCTATGTCTGTGGAAAAAATGAAGATATTATACTATTTTATGATTGCACAGGGTAAAGAATGTGATTAAAGGCTCATTTCCTATTTCAAAAGTTTTAGTTTTCGGGGGTAAGAGCTACGTATGTTGAAAAAATGAAGATATTAGACTATTTTATGATTGCACATGGTAAAGAATGTGATTAAAGGCTCTTTTCCTATTTCAAAAGTTTTAGTTTTCGAGGGTAATAGCTACGTATGTTGAAAAAATGAAGATATTAGACTATTTTATGATTGCACATGGTAAAGAATGTGATTAAAGGCTCTTTTCCTATTTCAAAAGTTTTAGTTTTCGAGGGTAATAGCTACGAAGATATTAGACTATTTTATGATTGCACATGGTAAAGAATGTGATTAAAGGCTCTTTTCCTATTTCAAAAGTTTTAGTTTTCGAGGGTAAAAGCTACGTATGTTGAAAAAATGAAGATATTAGACTATTTTATGATTGCAAATGGTAAAGAATGTGAGTAAAGGCTCTTTTCCTATTTCAAAAGTTTTAGTTTTCGAGGGTAATAGCTACGTATGTTGAAAAAATGAAGATATTAGACAATTTTATGATTGCACATGGTAAAGAATGTGATTAAAGGCTCTTTTCCTATTTCAAAAGTTTTAGTTTTCGAGGGTAATAGCTACGTATGTTGAAAAAATGAAGATATTAGACAATTTTATGATTGCACATGGTAAAGAATGTGATTAAAGGCTCTTTTCCTATTTCAAAAGTTTTAGTTTTCGAGGGTACTAGCTACGTATGTTGAAAACATGAAGATATTAGACTATTTTATGATTGCAAATGGTAAAGAATGTGATTAAAGGCTCTTTTCCTATGTCAAAAGTTTTAGTTTTCGAGGGTAATAGCTACGTATGTTGAAAAAATGAAGATGTTAGACTATTTTATGATTGCAAATGGTAAAGAATGTGATTAATGGCTCTTTTCCTATGTCAAAAGTTTTAGTTTTCGAGGGTAATAGCTACGTATGTTGAAAAAATGAAGAAATTAGACTATTTTATGATTGCAAATGGTAAAGAATGTGATTAAAGGCTCTTTTCCTATGTCAAAAGTTTTAGTTTTCGAGGGTAATAGCTACGTATGTTGAAAAAATGAAGATATTAGACTATTTTATGATTGCAAATGGTAAAGAATGTGATTAAAGGCTCTTTTACTATTTCAAAAGTTTTAGTTTTCGAGGGTAATAGCAACGTATGTTGAAAAAATAAAGATATTAGACTATTTTATGATTGCAAATGGTAAAGTTGAAAAAATGAAGATATTAGACTTTTTTATGATTGCAAATGGTAAAGAATGTGATTAAAGGCTCTTTTCCTATTTCAAAAGTTTTAGTTTTCGAGGGTAATAGCTAGGTCTGTGGAAAAAATGAAGATATTAGACTATTTTATAATTGCACATGGAAAAGAATGTGATTAAAGGCTCTTTTCCTATTTCAAAAGTCCTAGTTTTCGAGGGTAATAGTTACGTATGTTGAAAAAATGAAGATATTAGACTATTTTATGATTGCAAATGGTAAAGAATGTGATTAAAGGCTCTTTTCCTATTTCAAAAGTTTTAGTTTACGAGGGTAATAGCTATGTCTGTTGAAAAAATGAAGATATTAGACTATTTTATGATTGCACATGGTTAAGAATGTGATTAAAGGCTTTTTTCCTATTTCAAAAGTTTTAGTTTTCAAGGGTAATAGCTACGTATGTTGAAAAAATGAAGATATTAGACAACTTAATGATTGCAAATGGTAAAGAATGTGATTAAAGGCTCTTTTCCTATGTCAAAAGTTTTAGTTTTCGAGGGTAATAGCTACGTATGTTGAAAAAATGAAGATATTAGACAATTTTATGATTGCACATGGTAAAGAATGTGATTAAAGGCTCTTTTCCTATTTCAAAAGTTTTAGTTTTCGAGGGTAATAGCTACGTATGTTGAAAAAAATGAAGATATTAGACAATTTTATGATTGCACATGGTAAAGAATGTGATTAAAGGCTCTTTTCCTATTTCAAAAGTTTTAGTTTTCGAGGGTACTAGCTACGTATGTTGAAAACATGAAGATATTAGACTATTTTATGATTGCAAATGGTAAAGAATGTGATTAAAGGCTCTTTTCCTATGTCAAAAGTTTTAGTTTTCGAGGGTAATAGCTACGTATGTTGAAAAAATGAAGATGTTAGACTATTTTATGATTGCAAATGGTAAAGAATGTGATTAATGGCTCTTTTCCTATGTCAAAAGTTTTAGTTTTCGAGGGTAATAGCTACGTATGTTGAAAAAATGAAGAAATTAGACTATTTTATGATTGCAAATGGTAAAGAATGTGATTAAAGGCTCTTTTCCTATGTCAAAAGTTTTAGTTTTCGAGGGTAATAGCTACGTATGTTGATAAAATGAAGATATTAGACTATTTTATGATTGCAAATGGTAAAGAATGTGATTAAAGGCTCTTTTACTATTTCAAAAGTTTTAGTTTTCGAGGGTAATAGCTATGTCTGTGGAAAAAAAAAGGATGATATTAGACTATTTTATGATTGCACATGGTAAAGAATGTGATTAAAGGCTTTTTTCCTATTTTAACTGTTTTAGTTTTCGAGGGTAATAGCTACGTATGTTGAAAAAATGAAGATATTAGACTATTTTATGATTGTATATGGTAAAGAATGTGATTAAAGGCTCTTTTCCTATTTCAAAAGTTTTAGTTTTCGAGGGTAATAGCTACGTATGTTGAAAAAATGAAGATATTAGACTATTTTATGATTTCAAATGGTAAAGAATATGATTAAAGGCTCTTTTCCTATGTCAAAAGTGTTAGTTCTCGAGGGTAATAGCTACGTATGTTGACTAAATGAAGATATTAGACTATTTTATGATTGCAAATGGTAAAGAATGTGATTAAAGGCTCTTTTCCTATGTCAAAAGTTTTAGTTTTCGAGGGTAATAGCTACGTATGATGAAAAAATGAAGATATTAGACTATTTTATGATTGCAAATGGTAAAGAATGTGATTAAAGGCTCTTTTCCTATTTCAAAAGTTTTAGTTTTCGAGGGTATAAGCTTTGTCTGTGGAAAAAATGAAGATATTAGACAATTTTATGATTGCACATGGCAAAGAATGTGATTAAAGGCTCTTTTCCTATTTCAAAAGTTTTAGTTTTCGAGGGTAATAGCTACGTATGTTGAAAAAATGAAGATATTAGACTATTTTATGATTGCAAATGGTAAAGTTGAAAAAATGAAGATATTAGACTATTTTATGATTGCAAATGGTAAAGAATGTGATTAAAGGCTCTTTTCCTATTTCAAAAGTTTTAGTTTTCGAGGGTAATAGCTACGTATGTTGAAAAAATGAAGATATTAGACTATTTTATGATTGCAAATGGTAAAGTTGAAAAAATGAAGATATTAGACTATTTATGATTGCAAATGGTAAAGAATGTGATTAAAGGCTCTTTTCCTATGTCAAAAGTTTTAGTTTTCGAGGGTAATAGCTACGTATGTTGAAAAAATGAAGATATTAGTCTATTTTATGACTGCAAATGGTAAAGAATGTGATTAAAGGCTCTTTTCCTATTTCAAAAGTTTTAGTTTTCGAGGGTAATAGCTTTGTCTGTGGAAAAAATGAAGATATTAGACAATTTTATGATTGCACATGGTAAAGAATGTGATTAAAGGCTCTTTTCCTATTTCAAAAGTTTTAGTTTTCGAGGGTAATAGCTACGTATGTTGAAAAAATGAAGATATTAGACTACTTTATGATTGCACATGGTAAAGAATGTGATTAAAGGCTCTTTTCCTATTTCAAAAGTCTTAGTTTTCGAGGGTAATAGCTATTTCTGTTGGAAAAATGAAGATATTAGACTATTTTATGATTGCACATGGTAAAGAATGTAATTAAAGGCTCTTTTCCTATGTCAAAAGTTTTAGTTTTCGAGGGTAATAGCTACGTATGTAGAAAAAATGAAGATATTAGACTATTTTATGATTGCAAATGGTAAAGAATGTGATTAAAGGCTCTTTCCCTATTTCAAAAGTTTTAGTTTTCGAGGGTAATAGCTACGTATGTTGAAAAAATGAAGATATTAGACTATTTTATGATTGCAAATTGTAAAGTTGAAAAAATGAAGATATTAGACTATTTTATGATTGCAAATGGTAAAGAATGTGATTAAAGGCTCTTTTCCTATTTCAAAAGTTTTAGTTTCGAGGGTAATAGCTAGGTCTGTGTTTTTCGAGGGTAATAGCTACGTATGTTGAAAAAATGAAGATATTAGACTATTTTATGATTGCAAATGGTAAAGTTGAAAAAATTAAGATATTAGACTATTTTATAATTGCAAATGGTAAAGAATGTGATTAAAGGCTTTTTTCCTATGTCAAAAGTTTTAGTTTTCGAGGGTAATAGCTACGTATGTAGAAAAAATGAAGATATTAGACTATTTTATGATTGCAAATGGTAAAGAATGTGATTAAAGGCTCTTTTCCTATGTCAAAAGTTTTAGTTTTCGAGGGTAATAGCTACGTATGTTGAAAAAATGAAGATATTAGTCTATTTTATGATTGCAAATGGTAAAGAATGTGATTAAAGGCTCTTTTCCTATGTCAAAAGTTTTAGTTTTCGAGGGTAATAGCTACGTATTTTGAAAAAATGTAGATATTAGACTATTTTATGACTGCAAATGGTAAAGAATGTGATTAAAGGCTCTTTTCCTATTTCAAAAGTTATAGTTTTCGAGGGTAATAGCTTTGTCTGTGGAAAAAATGAAGATATTAGACAATTTTATGATTGCACATGGTAAAGAATGTGATTAAAGGCTCTTTTCCTATTTCAAAAGTTTTAGTTTTCGAGGGTAATAGCTACGTATGTTGAAAAAATGAAGATATTAGACTATTTTATGATTGCACATGGTAAAGAATGTGATTAAAGGCTCTTTTCCTATTTCAAAAGTTTTAGTTTTCGAGGGTAATAGCTACGTATGTTGAAAAAATGAAGATATTAGACTACTTTATGATTGCACATGGTAAAGAAAGTGATTAAAGGCTCTTTTTCTATTTCAAAAGTTTTAGTTTTCGAGGGTAATAGCTACGTATGTTGAAAAAATGAAGATATTAGACTATTTTATGATTGCAAATAGTAAAGAATGTGATTAAAGGCTTTTTTCCTATTTCAAAAGTTTTAGTTTTCGAGGGTAATAGCTATGTCTGTTGGAAAAATGAAGATATTAGACTATTTTATGATTGCACATGGTAAAGAATGTAATTAAAGGCTCTTTTCCTATGTCAAAAGTTTTAGTTTTCGAGGGTAATAGCTACGTATGTAGAAAAAATGAAGATATTAGACTATTTTATGATTGCAAATGGCAAAGAGTGTGATTAAAGGCTCTTTTCCTATGTCAAAAGTTTTAGTTTTCGATAGTAATAGCTACTTATGTTGAAAAATGAAGACATTAGACTATTTTATGATTGCAAATGGTAAAGAATGTGATTAAAGGCTCTTTTCCTATGTCAAAAGTTTTAGTTTTCGAGGGTAATAGCTACCTATGTTGAAAAAATGAAGATATTAGACTATTTTATAATTGCACATGGAAAAGAATGTGATTAAAGGCTCTTTTCCTATTTCAAAAGTTTTAGTTTTCGAGGGTAATAGCTACGTATGTTGAAAAAATGAAGATATTAGACTATTTTATGATTGCAAATGGTAAAGAATGTGATTAAAGGCTCTTTTCCTATGTCAAAAGTTTTAGTTTTCGAGGGTAATAGCTACGTATGTTGAAAAAATGAAGATATTAGACTATTTTATGATTGCAAATGGTAAAGAATGTGATTTTATGATTACAAATGGTAAAGATATTAGTCTAATATTTTATGATTACAAATGGTAAAGAATGTGATTAAAGGCTCTTTTCCTATTTCAAAAGTTTTAGTTTTCAAAATTGTCTATTTCATTTCAAAATTGTCTAAGATATTAGACAATTTTATGATTGCACATGGTAAAGAATGTGATTAAAGGCTCTTTTCCTATTTCAAAAGTTTTAGTTTTCGAGGGTACTAGCTACGTATGTTGAAAACATGAAGATATTAGACTATTTTATGATTGCAAATGGTAAAGAATGTGATTAAAGGCTCTTTTCCTATGTCAAAAGTTTTAGTTTTCGAGGGTAAAGGCTACGTATGTTGAAAAAATGAAGATATTAGACTATTTTATGATTGCAAATGGTAAAGAATGTGATTAAAGGCTCTTTTCCTATGTCAAAAGTTTTAGTTTTCGAGGGTAATAGCTACGTATGTTGAAAAAATGAAGAAATTAGACTATTTTATGATTGCAAATGGTAAAGAATGTGATTAAAGGCTCTTTTCCTATGTCAAAAGTTTTAGTTTTCGAGGGTAATAGCTACGTATGTTGAAAAAATGAAGATATTAGACTATTTTATGATTGCAAATGGTAAAGAATGTGATTAAAGGCTCTTTTCCTATTTCAAAAGTTTTAGTTTTCGAGGGTAATAGCTATGTCTGTGGAAAAAAAAGGATGATATTAGACAATTTTATGATTGCACATGGCAAAGAATGTGATTAAAGGCTCTTTTCCTATTTCAAAAGTTTTAGTTTTCGAGGGTAATAGCTACGTATGTTGAAAAAATGAAGTTATTAGACTATTTTATGATTGCAAATGGTAAAGTTGAAAAAATGAAGATATTAGACTATTTTATGATTGCAAATGGTAAAGAATGTGATTAAAGGCTCTTTTCCTATTTCAAAAGTTTTAGTTTTCGAGGGTAATAGCTAGGTCTGTGTTTTTCGAGGGTAATAGCTACGTATGTTGAAAAAATGAAGATATTAGACTATTTTATGATTGCAAATGGTAAAGTTGAGAAAATGAAGATATTAGACTATTTTATGATTGCAAATGGTAAAGAATGTGATTAAAGGCTTTTTTTCTATGTCAAAAGTTTTAGTTTTCGAGGGTAATAGCTACGTATGTAGAAAAAATGAAGATATTAGACTATTTATGATTGCAAATGGTAAAGAATGTGATTAAAGGCTCTTTTCCTATGTCAAAAGTTTTAGTTTTCGAGGGTAATAGCTACGTATGTTGAAAAAATGAAGATATTAGATTATTTTATGATTGCAAATGGTAAAGAATGTGATTAAAGGCTCTTTTCCTATGTCAAAAGTTTTAGTTTTCGAGGGTAATAGCTACGTATGTTGAAAAAATTAAGATATTAGACTATTTTATAATTGCACATGGTAAAGAATGTGCTTAAAGGCTCTTTTCCTATTTCAAAAGTTTTAGTTTTCGAGGGTAATAGCTACGTATGTTGAAAAAATGAAGATATTAGACTATTTTATAATTGCAAATGGTAAAGAATGTGATTAAAGGCTCTTTTCCTATGTCAAAAGTTTTAGTTTTCGAGGGTAATAGCTACGTATGATGAAAAAATGAAGATATTAGACTATTTTATGATTACAAATGGTAAAGAATGTGATTAAAGGCTCTTTTCCTATTTCAAAAGTTTTAGTTTTCGAGGGTATAAGCTTTGTCTGTGGAAAAAATGAAGATATTAGACAATTTTATGATTGCACATGGCAAAGAATGTGATTAAAGGCTCTTTTCCTATTTCAAAAGTTTTAGTTTTCGAGGTAATAGCTACGTATGTTGAAAAAATGAAGATATTAGACTATTTTATGATTGCAAATGGTAAAGTTGAAAAAATGAAGATATTAGGACTATTTTATGATAGCAAATGGTAAAGAATGTGATTAAAGGCTATTTTCCTATTTCAAAAGTTTTAGTTTTCGAGGGTAATAGCTAGGTCTGTGTTTTTCGAGGGTAATAGCTACTTATGTTGAAAAATGAAGACATTAGACTATTTTATGATTGCAAATGGTAAAGAATGTGATTAAAGGCTCTTTTCCTATGTCAAAAGTTTTAGTTTTCGAGGGTAATAGCTACGTATGTTGAAAAAATGAAGATATTAGACTATATTATGATTGCACATGGTAAAGAATGTGCTTAAAGGCTCTTTTCCTATTTCAAAAGTTTTAGTTTTCGAGGGTAATAGCTACGTATGTTGAAAAAATGAAGATATTAGACTATTTTATGATTGCAAATGGTAAAGTTGAAAAAATGAAGATATTAGACTATTTTATGATTGCAAATGGTAAAGAATGTGATTAAAGGCTCTTTTCCTATTTCAAAAGTTTTAGTTTTCGAGGGTAATAGCTAGGTCTGTGTTTTTCGAGGGTAATAGCTACGTTTGTTGAAAAAATGAAGATATTAGACTATTTTATGATTGCAAACGGTAAAGTTGAAAAAATGAAGATATTAGACTATTTTATGATTGCAAATGGTAAAGAATGTGATTAAAGGCTTTTTTCCTATGTCAAAAGTTTTAGTTTTCGAGGGTAATAGCTACGTATGTAGTAAAAATGAAGATATTACACTATTTTATGATTGCAAATGGTAAAGAATGTGATTAAAGGCTCTTTTCCTATGTCAAAAGTTTTAGTTTTCGAGGGTAATAGCTACGTATGTTGAAAAAATGAAGATAATAGATTTTTTTATGATTGCAAATGGTAAAGAATGTGATTAAAGGCTCTTTTCCTATGTCAAAAGTTTTAGTTTTCGAGGGTAATAGCTACGTATGTTGAAAAAATTAAGATATTAGACTATTTTATGATTGCACATGGTAAAGAATGTGCTCAAAGGCTCTTTTCCTATTTCAAAGTTTTAGTTTTCGAGGGTAATAGCTACGTATGTTGAAAAAATGAAGATATTAGACTATTTTATGATTGCAAATGGTAAAGAATGTGATTAAAGGCTCTTTTCCTATGTCAAAAGTTTTAGTTTTCGAGGGTAATAGCTACGTATGATTAAAAAATGAAGATATTAGACTATCTTATGATTACAAATGGTAAAGAATGTGATTAAAGGCTCTTTTCCTATTTCAAAAGTTTTAGTTTTCGAGGGTATAAGCTTTGTCTGTGGAAAAAATGAAGATATTAGACAATTTTATGATTGCACATGGCAAAGAATGTGATTAAAGGCTCTTTTCCTATTTCAAAAGTTTTAGTTTTCGAGGGTAATAGCTACGTATGTTGAAAAAATGAAGATATTAGACTATTTTATGATTGCAAATGGTAAAGTTGAAAAAATGAAGATATTAGACTATTTTATGATTGCAAATGGTAAAGAATGTGATTAAAGGCTCTTTTCCTATTTCAAAAGTTTTAGTTTTCGAGGGTAATAGCTAGGTCTGTGTTTTTCGAGGGTAATAGCTACTTATGTTGAAAAATGAAGACATTAGACTATTTTATGATTGCAAATGGTAAAGAATGTGATTAAAAGCTCTTTTCCTATGTCAAAAGTTTTAGTTTTCGAGGGTAATAGCTACGTATGTTGAAAAAATTAAGATATTAGACTATTTTATGATTGCACATGGT
>NW_027065272.1:0-22515 GCF_032884065.1 Artemia franciscana
TAAAGAGCGAGGGATTGCGGAGGGGACAAATCATTTCATATACGGAGTAATTTCTGTTCGTTTTAAGTTTTAATGTCGCTCCTTACTTTCAGCTAAAAAAATTAGTTTTTTTATTTAATCACGAACAGAAATGGGTAGAAACACAAGCAAAAACCATCCTTTTTGGCCCCAGGTAAGAGTTCTACGAAGCTTTCCAAATGCAAAGTCATATTCATCAATCTGGCCTAAGGTCCACACTTTTGGTAAAAATCGCAGAGATTAGATCCTTGCCACTTTCTAGGAATAAGCTGAAATTGGGGTGCTAGGGGGGAAAAACACGACAAAACCAAAGTGTTGCTGTCGCAGCACAAATATTGCAAAATTATAACTGTGCCTACACACATTTAGTTTGCTTTTAATCGCAGAAAACGTTGGTTTATGTAGTTCGTTGACCTATCTTTGTTTTCACGTGAGAAATTTTATCAAGGGGGGGGGATGCAGAGTTAGGCTAAATTTGTTGCCATTATTTCCAAACAAATATAATGATCATACATTATTCATGAAAACAAAAATATACGTTACGAAAACTGGGAAATACTAGATATGGTCTACTCCAAAACTTTCACATTCGAAATGTGTTGCAGGGCAATACTACTTTTGCAGTTCCTTCTTTTTCTTAGCATGTTCAATAGTCTGTATTTTGGGAATACTGAAAATGGAAGCTCAAAATATTCCAGGAATGGGAACTGAATAAAAGATGAAAAGTTTTTCTGAAATTTTGTAATTTCCTGGAATATTTTTTTCTGAAACTAATTACTATAAAAAAAAACTATCCTTGCACAAAAGTAAACTCTTATGGGATTGTATAACATCAGACGTAAAGAACATAGAATAATCTATTCACATTCTAAGTTAAACGCCTTTTCTATATTTTCAGGAAAATTGGACCTTAGAAAAGTGGACCTCAAGTTCCTAGATCAAGATTGTTGTTGATATTATAAAATCTTTGAATTTGACAAGATTTTTTTTTGTAATTTCTTTTTTGAATTTCAAAATTTATCCCAGGCTATAATGAAAAAAGGTCTGGTTGCAATCAAACTCGCAGATCCAAAGAAGTCAGGCACTGGAGCTGTTCTCCTACAAATTAATTCTATATTGTACATATAATCCTATCTATATATATAAAAATAAGTTGTCTGTGTGTGTGTGGGTCTTTCGGGTGACGTCATGTTTGTGTTTCGACTGACGAAGTTACAGATCGGGACATCGGGACACATATGACGACCGGGACATCGGGACACAAACGACGACCGGGACACCGGCACATAGGGAATATAAATGACGACCGGGACACTCAAAGAGAAAGCGACCGGGACACAGGGAATGATCGATTGGCAATCACCATCAACAAAGCACCGGGACACAAATTACGACCGGGACACAGGGAGTATAAATGACGACCAGGACATAAGTAAAAAAAAATCTAAAAAAACTAAAAAAAAAGGTAAAAACTACAAAAAAAACTAAAAAGAAAAAAAAAAAAAACTAATAAAAAAAACTAAGAAAGCTAAAAAACTAAAAAAAATTAAATAAGAAAAAAAAATAAAAAAAAGGAAAAAAATGAAAAATAAATGAGAAAAACAAAACTAAAAAAAATAAAAATAAAAAAAAACTAAAAAAAAGAAAAAAACTAAAAAGAAAAAAAGAGGAAAAATACAAAAATTTATTTCATCATATACCATTTCAAAAACGAATGTATATACAGACCCGGACACCGGGATACAAATGACGACCGGAACACAGGGAATATAAATGACGGCCGGGACACAGGGACATAACTACAACGGGGACGCCGGGGGCGCAGGGGGATATATAAATGACGACGGGGACACAGGGAATGTTCGATTAGCAATCACCATCAACAAAGCTCAAGGGCAATCATTAGAATCATGAGGTATAACTAAAAAAACTAAAAAAAGGTAAAAAACTAAAACCTAAAAAAAAGACCAATTCAAAAACGAATGTATATACAGACCGGGACACCGGGACAAAAATGACGACCGGGACACAAGGAATATAAATGACGCTCCGGACCCTTAAAGAGAAATCACAGACTGGGACACCAGAACACAAATGACGACCAGGACACAGGGAATATAAATGACGACCGGGACACAGGGACACAACTACAGCGGGGACGCCGGGGGGCACAGGGGGATATATAAGTAACGACGGCGACACGGGGAATCGTCGATTAGCAATCACCATCAACAAAGCTCAAGGGCAATCATTAGAATCATGAGGTATAGATCTGAATACGGATTGTTTTCCCATGGACTATTATATTTTGGATGTTCAAGAGTCGATAAGCCTGACAATCTATTTATATGCACAGACAATGGGACAGTGAAGAATGTTGTATATTCGCAAGGTTTACGTAGTTAAAACATATATATATATATATATATATATATATATATATATATATATATATATATATATATATATATATATATATATATATATATTCACAGGTGGGACATAGGGACACAACTACAATGGCGCGTAACTAATATGGCGCGTAACGACTTACGCGCGCGGGGGGGCTTGGGGGGGGGGGGTTGTGAAGTGCACCCACCAACTAGGTGTTGGGGTGGCGCGAAGCACCACCCCAACAGCTAGTATTAAATAAACTGTGCGTATAATAATTCTTACATTTTTATCATCTAAGCACTTAAACAGCAAAGAAGTAAAAATATTTACAAAATGAAAAGTAATTGTATGCTATTCTTTTTGGTTGAAGGTATTTTCATCAATATCTATATGTCTGTTTACTCCTGATCATCCCTCAGCAAATATTTCTAAATTTTCTTACCAGAAAACGATCTCTATTATTACAGAGAATGCTCCTACAAAACGACCTTGTAACTATAACATCCGATTTCGCCCAGGAAAGATATGCCTAATATTCTCTCTTATGTTCAGATAAACAATGAAAACCACAAGATGCAAGAAGACATTGATTGCTGTGTGCTCACTTTGATGAGGTTCATCCGCATCAGTACTGACAGATATCTAAAACTAAAGGATAAAATATGCTTAGATAATGAGCTCAAATCAGCATACTAATTTATAGAAAAAAGCTGTCTAGCAATGCAGAGTGAAAATCCATCATTAACAATAGAATTCTGCCCAGTCAGAAACTAGTTAACTATGGTTGAGGTTGTCAAATGAAAAAGGATTGCCCTGTCAGACCATTAAAAAAAATTTAAATTGCACTTCATAATATCTTTATGCTGTCCATCTCAACAAAAAGTTCATTTACTAATTGTTTGGCTTGGATGAACAAATCCATTGAGCTATTCATCAGAAACTTTGAAGTTTGTAACCTATCACAGAAGTCTAAACCGAAAAAAATTCTTCCTCCAGCATGAAATGCCCACTCTTAGGAGCATGTTGGAGTTGATCTCTTCCAACTTCATAGTAAATATCTTATGGTCACTGTAGACTATTTCAGTAGTTATGTTGCGATTGATCTACATGAGACCAATGCCTATTCAACTAAAGTACCTGAATGTCTGAAGGAAGTTTTTCCAGACATGGAATTCCTTCAACCATCACCTCATACAATTGCCTAGAGTTCCATTGAGATGTATTGAAAAGTTTTATTTAAAAAATGGGGCATAGATAGCTGAATTTCGACCCCACACTGCCCCCTGTCTAATACCCTTTTAGAAAAGGCAAGTCAATATTTCAAAACTATAATAGGGACACACAAAAATTCACAAACGATAAATACCTTGCACTTCTAGAACATAGAGAAATCCTGTTTGATGTCATTGCATCTCCAGTATTGCTCATATGAACAAGAACTTGAGATTTATCCTACATTGTACTACTGAACATCTAAAGCATAGAATAGTATCACAACCTGTATTTATAGATGCAAGAACAGAAGCAAAAGAACGACAGAAATCTACTATAATCTTAAAACTAAGCTACAAAAAATTATACCAACAGGGCAGTCTATTAGAATTCCTGAAACAGATGGTACTTGGCAGAAAGCCAGCATCACTGACAAATTGCATAGTTGAGACTCCAAATGACAAACAGCAGAGGTAGAACCAAAAAGAATTGAGACTCTCTGCAGAAGACAACATTAATGTCCCCCTTCTCCCCCCCCCCCCAAAAAAAAATTGCATCAGAAGGAAGTGGATAAGAATCCATCAAACTATAAAAGCCATACAAATAATTCCCCATCACCTCCAGTCAAAGAAAATATTGCAACCAAAATCCCAATAACAATAATTCTCAGCCTCACAGGATTACAGATTCTACAAAAGAGACAACAGCAATTATTGATACAGGGAAATTACAAACAGAGGTAGCAGACAGATTAAACCACCATCAAGACTTAACTCGTGACTTCCCTTTTCAAAAGAAGAAATATGTAATGTCCTGGCTCCTTTGAATGGAGTGCTTTTCATCATTGTGCTGCATTAACTTACTTATTTGTGATATAGTTGCTTTACTTATTTCGTAGTCGCAAATGTCTTAATTGGTTGAGTTATCATAGGAGGGTAAGACCAGAGTTAGGAAAAATAATTTGAAAATAGGAAATCAGTGGTAATTATAGAAGAGCTGCACTATGATGGAACTGCACAGAGATAACAGGCCAAGACTAAAAAGTATGAGTAATTACTTTCCCGTGAACTTGGTCTTATACCAACCAGAGGTTTTACTCAACCAGAGGTGTGATATAGTTGCTTTACCTATGCTATAATTATTTCAAGTGTTGTAACCTGGCTTTAAATAAAATGCTTAGATGCATCTGCATTTAAAGATTATCAGTTTTATTCTTTTCTCTTTATTTTTCATATATCCTAGGGCTCATTCCAGGGTAATTGCTACGTATGTTGAAAAAATGAAGATATTAGACTATTTTATGATTGCAAATGGTAAAGAATGTGATTAAAGGCTCTTTTCCTATTTCAAAAGTTTTAGTTTTTGAGGGTAATAGCTACGTATGTTGAAAAAATGAAGATATTAAACTATTTTATGATTGCACATGGTAAAGAATGTGATTAAAGGCTCTTTTCCTATTTCAAAAGTTTTAGTTTTCGAGGGTAATAGCTACGTATGTTGAAAAAATGAAGATATTAGACAATTTTATGATTGCACATGGTAAAGCATGTGATTAAAGGCTCTTTTCCTATTTCAAAAGTTTTAGTTTTCGAGGGTAATAGCTACGTATGTTGAAAAAATGAAGATATTAGACTATTTTATGATTGCAAATGGTAAAGAATGTGATTAAAGGCTCTTTTCCTATTTCAAAAGTTTTAGTTTTCGAGGGTAATAGCTACGTATGTTGAAAAAATAAAGATATTAGACTATTTTATGATTGCACATGGTAAAGAATGTGATTAAAGGCTCTTTTCCTATTTCAAAAGTTTTAGTTTTCGAGGGTAATAGCTACGTATACTGAAAAAATGAAGATATTAGACTATTTTATGATTGCACATGGTAAAGAATGTGATTAAAGGCTCTTTTCCTATTTCAAAAGTTTTAGTTTTCGAGGGTAATAGCTACGTATGTTGAAAAAATGAAGATATTAGACTATTTTATGATTGCAAATGGTAAAGAATGTGATTAAAGGCTCTTTTCCTATGTCAAAAGTTTTAGTTTTTGAGGGTAATAGCTACGTATGTTGAAAAAATGAAGATATTAGACTATTTTATGATTGCACATGGTAAAGAATGTGATTAAAGGCTCTTTTCCTATTTCAAAAGTTTTAGTTTTCGAGGGTAATAGCTACGTATGTTGAAAAAATGAAGATATTAGTCTATTTTATGATTGCAAATGGTAAAGAATGTGATTAAAGAATCTTTTCCTATTTCAAAAATTTTAGTTTTCGAGGGTAATAGCTACGTATGTTGAAAAAATGAAGATATTAAACTATTTTATGATTGCAAATGGTAAAGAATGTGATTAAAGGCTCTTTTCCTATTTCAAAAGTTTTAGTTTTCGAGGGTAATAGCTACGTATGTTGAAAAAATGAAGATATTAGACTATTTTATGATTGCACATGGTAAAGAATATGATTAAAGGCTCTTTTCCTATTTCAAAAGTTTTAGTTTTCGAGGGTAATAGCTACGTATGTTGAAAAAATGAAGATATTAGACAATTTTATGATTGCACATGGTAAAGCATGTGATTAAAGGCTCTTTTCCTATTTCAAAAGTTTTAGTTTTCAACGGTAATAGCTAGGTATGTTGAAAAAATGAAGATATTAGACTATTTTATGATTGCAAATGGTAAAGAATGTGATTAAAGGCTCTTTTCCTATTTCAAAAGTTTTAGTTTTCGAGGGTAATAGCTACGTATGTTGAAAAAATGAGGATATTAGACTATTTTATGATTGCACATGGTAAAGAATGTGATTAAAGGCTCTTTTCCTATTTAAAAAGTTTTAGTTTTCGAGGGTAATAGCTACGTATGCTGAAAAAATGAAGATATTAGACTATTTTATGATTGCACATGGTAAAGAATGTGATTAAAGGCTCTTTTCCTATTTCAAAAGTTTTAGTTTTCGAGGGTAATAGCTACGTATGTTGAAAAAATGAAGATATTAGACTATTTTATGATTGCAAATGGTAAAGAATGTGATAAAAGGCTCTTTTCCTATTTCAAAAGTTTTAGTTTTCGAGGGTAATAGCTACGTATGTTGAAAAAATGAAGATATTAGACTATTTTATGATTGCACATGGTAAAGAATGTGATTAAAGGCTCTTTTCCTATTTCAAAAGTTTTAGTTTTCGAGGGTAATAGCTACGTATGTTGAAAAAATGAAGATATTAGACTATTTTATGAATGCAAATGGTAAGGAATGTGATTAAAGGCTCTTTTCCTATTTCAAAAGTTTTAGTTTTCGAGGAAAATAGCTACGTATGTTGAAAAAATGAAGATATTAGACTATTGTATGATTACAAATAGTAAAGAATGTGATTAAAGGCTCTTTTCCTATTTCAAAAGTTTTAGTTTTCGAGGGTAATAGCTATGTCTGTGGAAAAAATGAAGATATTACACAATTCTATGATTGCACATGGTAAAGAATGTGATTAAAGGCTCTTTTCCTATTTCAAAAGTTTTAGTTTTCAAGGGTAATAGCTACATATGTTGAAAAAATTAAGATATTAGACTATTTTATAATTGCATATGGTAAAGAATGTGATTAAAGGCTCTTGTCTTATTTCAAAAGTTTTAGTTTTCGAGGGTAATAGCTACGTATGTTGAAAAAATGAAGATATTAAACTATTTCATGATTGCAAATGGTAAAGAATGTGATTAAAGGCTCTTTTCCTATTTCAAAAGTTTTAGTTTTCGAGGGTAATAGCTAGGTCTGTGGAAAAAATTAAGATATTAGACTATTTTATGATTGCACATGGTAAAGAATGTGATTAAAGGCTCTTTTCCTATTTCAAAAGTTTTAGTTTTCGAGGGTAATAGCTACGTATGTTGAAAAAATGAAGATATTAGACTATTTTATGATTGCAAACGGTAAAGAATGTGATTAAAGGCTCTTTTCCTATTTCAAAAGTTTTAGTTTTCGAGGCTAATAGCTTTGTCTGTGGAAAAAATGAAGATATTAGACAATTTTATGATTGCACATGGTAAAGAATGTGCTTAAAGGCTCTTTTCCTATTTCAAAAGTTTTAGTTTCGAGGGTAATAGCTTTGTCTGTGGAAAAAATGAAGATATTAGATAATTTTATGATTGCACATGGTAAAGAATATGATTAAAGGCTCTTTTCCTATTTCAAAAGTTTTAGTTTTCGAGGGTAATAGCTACATATGTTGAAAAAATGAAGATATTAGACTATTTTATGATTGCAAATGGTAAAGAATGTGATTAAAGGCTCTTTTCCTATTTCAAAAGTTTAAGTTTTCGAGGGTAATAGCTACGTATGTTGAAAAAATGAAGATATTAACCTATTTTATGATTGCACATGGTAAAGAATGTGATTAAAGGCTCTTTTCCTATTTCAAAAAATTTGGTTTTCGAGGGTAATAGCTACGTATGTTGAAAAAATGAAGATATTAGACTATTTTATGATTGCAAATGGTAAAGAATGTAATTAAAGGCTCTTTTCTTATATCAAAAGTTTTAGTTTTCGAGGATAATAGCTACGTATGTTGAAAAAATGAAGATATTAGACTATTTTATCATTGCAAATGGTAAAAAATGTGATTAAAGGCTCTTTTCCTATTTCAAAAGTTTTAGTTTTCGAGGGTAATAGCTTTGTCTGTGGAAAAAATGAAGATATTAGACTATTTTATGATTGAAAATGGTAAAGAATGTGATTAAAGGCTCTTTTCCTATGTCAAAAGTTTTAGTTTTCGAGGGTAATAGCTACGCATTTTGAAAAAATGAAGATATTAGACTATTTTATGACTGCAAATGGTAAAGAATGTGATTAAAGGCTCTTTTCCTATTTCAAAAGTTTTAGTTTTCGAGGGTAATAGCTTTGTCTGTGGAAAAAATGAAGATATTAGACAATTTTATGATTGCACATGTTAAAGAATGTGTTTAAAGGCTCTTTTCCTATTTAAAAAGTTTTAGTTTTCGAGGGTAATAGCTACGTATGTTGAAAAAATGAAGATATTAGACTATTTTATGATTGCAAATGGTAAAGAATGTGATTAAAGGCTCTTTTCCTATTTCAAAAGTTTTAGTTTTCGAGGGTAATATCTACGTATGTTGAAAAAATGAAGATATTAGACTAATTTATGATTGCACATGGTAAAGAATGTGATTAAAGGCTCTTTTCCTATTTCAAAAGTTTTAGTTTTCGAGGGTAATAGCTACGTATGTTAAAAAAATGAAGATATTAGACTATTTTATGAATGCAAATGGTAAAGAATGTGATTAAAGGCTCTTTTCCTATTTCAAAAGTTTTAGTTTTCGAGGGTAATAGCTAGGTCTGTGGAAAAAATGAAGATATTAGACTATTTTATGATTGCACATGGTAAAGAATGTGATTAAAGGCTCTTTTCCTATTTCAAAAGTTTTAGTTTTCGAGGGTAATAGCTACGTATGTTGAAAAAATGAAGATATTAGACAATGTCAAGATTGCACATGGTAAAGAATGTGATTAAAGGCTCTTTTCCTATTTCAAAAGTTTTAGTTTTCGAGGGTAATAGCCACGTATGTTGAAAAAATGAAGATATTAGGACTATTTTATGATTGCACATGGTAAAAAAGGTGATTAAAGGCTCTTTTCCTATTTCAAAAGTTTTAGTTTTCGAGGGTAATAGCTACGTATGTTGAAAAAATGAAGATATTAGATTATTTTATGATTGCAAATGGTAAAGAATGTGATTAAAGGCTCTTTTCCTATTTCAAAGGTTTTAGTTTTCGAGGGTAATAGCTAGGTCTGTGGAAAAAATGAAGATATTAGACTATTTTATGATTGCACATGGTAAAGAATGTGATTAAAGGCTCTTTTCCTATTTCAAAAGTTTTAGTTTTCGAGGGTAATAGCCACGTATGTTGAAAAAATGAAGATATTAGACTATTTTATGATTGCACATGGTAAAAAAGGTGATTAAAGGCTCTTTTCCTATTTCAAAAGTTTTAGTTTTCGAGGGTAATAGCTACGTATGTTGAAAAAATGAAGATATTAGATTATTTTATGATTGCAAATGGTAAAGAATGTGATTAAAGGCTCTTTTCCTATTTCAAAAAATTTAGTTTTCGAGGGCAAGAGCTTTGTCTGTGGAAAAAATGAAGATATTAGACAATTTTATGATTGCACATGGTAAAGAATGTGATTAAAGGCTCTTTTCCTATTTCAAAAAATTTAGTTTTCGAGGGTAATAGCTACGTATGTTGAAAAAATGAAGATATTAGACTATTTTATGATTGCACATGTTAAAGAATGTGATTAAAGGCTCTTTTCCTATTTCAAAGGTTTTAGTTTTCGAGGGTAATAGCTTTGTCTGTGGAAAAAAATGAAGATATTAGACAATTTTATGATTGCACATGGTAAAGAATGTGATTAAAGGCTCTTTTCCTATTTCAAAAGTTTTAGTTGTCGAGGGTAATAGCTATGTATGTTGAAAAAATGAAGAATTTGGACTATTTTATGATTGCACATGGTAAAGAATGTGATTAAAGGCTCTTTTCCTATTTCAAAAGTTTTAGTTTTTGAGGGTAATAGCTACGTATGTTGAAAAAATGAAGATATTAGACTATTTTATGATTGCACATGGTAAAGAATGTGATTAAAGGCTCTTTTCCTATTTCAAAAGTTTTAGTTTTCGAGGGTAATAGCTTTGTCTGTGGAAAAAAATGAAGAAATTAGACAATTTTATGATTGCACATGGTAAAGAATGTGATTAAAGGCTCTTTTCCTATTTCAAAAGTTTTAGTTTTCGAGGGTAATAGCTATGTATGTTGAAAAAAAGAAGATATTAGACTATTTTATGATTGCACATGGTAAAGAATGTGATTAAAGGCTCTTTTTCTATTTGAAAAGTTTAAGTTTTCGAGGGTAATAGCTACGTATGTTGAAAAAATGAAGATATTAGACTATTTTATGATTGCACATGGTAAAGAATGTGATTAAAGGCTCTTTTCCTATTTCAAAAGTTTTAGTTTTTGAGGGTAATAGCTACGTATGTTGAAAAAATGAAGATATTAGACTATTTTATGATTGCACATGTTAAAGAATGTGATTAAAGGCTCTTTTCCTATTTCAAAAGTTTTAGTTTTCGAGGGTAATAGCTTTGTCTGTGGAAAAAAATGAAGATATTAGACAATTTTATGATTGCACATGGTAAAGAATGTGATTAAAGGCTCTTTTCCTATTTCAAAAGTTTTAGTTTTCGAGGGTAATAGCTATGTATGTTGAAAAAATGAAGATATTAGACTATTTTATGATTGCACATGGTAAAGAATGTGATTAAAGGCTCTTTTCCTATTTCAAAAGTTTTAGTTTTTGAGGGTAATAGCTACGTATGTTCAAAAAATGAAGATATTAGACTATTTTATGATTGCACATGGTAAAGAATGTGATTAAAGGCTCTTTTCCTATTTCAAAAGTTTTAGTTTTCGAGGGTAATAGCTACATATGTTGAAAAAATGAAGATATTAGACTATCTTATGATTGCAAATGGTAAAGAATGTGATTAAAGGCTGTTTTCCTATTTCAAAAGTTTTAGTTTTCGAGGGTAATAGCTTTGTCTGTGGAAAAATTGAAGATATTAGACAATTTTATGATTACACATGGTAAAGAATGTGATTAACGGCTCTTTTCCTATTTCAAAAGTTTTAGTTTTCGAAGGTAATAGCTACGTATGTTGAAAAGATGAAGATATTAGACTATTTTATGATTGCACATGGTAAAGAATGTGATTAAAGGCTCTTTTCCTATTTCAAAAGTTTTAGTTTTCGAGGGTAATAGCCATGTATGTTGAAAAAATGAAGATATTAGACTATTTTATGATTGCACATGGTAAAGAATGTGATTAAAGGCTCTTTTCCTATTTCAAAAGTTTTAGTTTTTGAGGGTAATAGCTACGTATGTTGAAAAAATGAAGATATTAGACTATTTTATGATTGCACATGTTAAAGAATGTGATTAAAGGCTCTTTTCCTATTTCAAAAGTTTTAGTTTTCGAGGGTAATAGCTTTGTCTGTGGAAAAAAATGAAGATATTAGACAATTTTATGATTGCACATGGTAAAGAATGTGATTAAAGGCTCTTTTCCTATTTCAAAAGTTTTAGTTTTCGAGGGTAATAGCTATGTATGTTGAAAAAATGAAGATATTAGACTATTTTATGATTGCACATGGTAAAGAATGTGATTAAAGGCTCTTTTCCTATTTCAAAAGTTTTAGTTTTTGAGGGTAATAGCTACGTATGTTCAAAAAATGAAGATATTAGACTATTTTATGATTGCACATGGTAAAGAATGTGATTAAAGGCTCTTTTCCTATTTCAAAAGTTTTAGTTTTCGAGGGTAATAGCTACATATGTTGAAAAAATGAAGATATTAGACTATCTTATGATTGCAAATGGTAAAGAATGTGATTAAAGGCTGTTTTCCTATTTCAAAAGTTTTAGTTTTCGAGGGTAATAGCTTTGTCTGTGGAAAAATTGAAGATATTAGACAATTTTATGATTACACATGGTAAAGAATGTGATTAACGGCTCTTTTCCTATTTCAAAAGTTTTAGTTTTCGAAGGTAATAGCTACGTATGTTGAAAAGATGAAGATATTAGACTATTTTATGATTGCACATGGTAAAGAATGTGATTAAAGGCTCTTTTCCTATTTCAAAAGTTTTAGTTTTCGAGGGTAATAGCCATGTATGTTGAAAAAATGAAGATATTAGACTATTTTATGATTGCACATGGTAAAGAATGTGATTAAAGGCTCTTTTCCTATTTCAAAAGTTTTAGTTTTCGAGGGTAATAGCTACGTATGTTGAAAAAATGAAGATATTAGACTATTTTATGATTGCACATGGTAAAGAATGTGATTAAAGGCTCTTTTCCTATTTCAAAAGTTTTAGTTTTCGAAGGTAATAGCTACGTATGTTGAAAAAATGAAGATATTAGACTATTTTATGATTGCACATGGTAAAGAATGTGATTAAAGGCTCTTTTGCTATTTCAAAAGTTTTAGTTTTCGAGGGTAAGAGCTACGTATGTTGAAAAAAATGAAGATATTAGACTATTTTATGATTGCAAATGGTAAAGAATGTGATTAAAGGCTCTTTTCCTATGTCAAAAGTTTTAGTTTTCGAGGGTAATAGCTACGTATGTAGAAAAAATGAAGATATTAGACTATTTTATGATTGCAAATGGTAAAGAATGTGATTAAAGGCTCTTTTCCTATGTCAAAAGTTTTAGTTTTCGAGGTTAATAGCTACGTATGTTGAAAAAATGAATATATTAGATTATTTTATGATTGCAAATGGTAAAGAATGTGATGAAAGGCTCTTTTCCTATGTCAAAAGTTTTAGTTTTCGAGGGTAATAGCTACTTACGTTGAAAAAATGAAGATATTAGACTATTTTATGATTGCAAATGGTAAAGAATGTGATTAAAGGCTCTTTTCCTATGTCAAAAGTTTTAGTTTTCGAGGGTAATAGCTAGGTCTGTGGAAAAAATGAAGATATTAGACTATTTTATGATTGCACATGGTAAAGAATGTGATTAAAGGCTCTTTTCCTATTTCAAAAGTTTTAGTTTTCGAGGGTAATAGCTACGTATGTTGAAAAAATGAAGATATTAGACAATTTTATGATTGCACATGGTAAAGAATGTGATTAAAGGCTCTTTTCCTATTTCAAAAGTTTTAGTTTTCGAGGGTAATAGCTACGTATGTTGAAAAAATGAAGATATTAGACTATTTTATAATTGCAAATGGTAAAGAATGTGATTAAAGGCTCATTTCCTATTTCAAAAGTTTTAGTTTTCGAGGGTAATAGCTAGGTCTGTGGAAAAAATGAAGATATTAGACTATTTTATGATTGCACATGGTAAAGAATGTGATTAAAGGCTCTTTTCCTATTTCAAAAGTTTTAGTTTTCGAGGGTAATAGCTACGTATGTTGAAAAAATGAAGATATTAGACTATTTTATGATTGCACATGTTAAAGAATGTGATTAAAGGCTCTTTTCCTATTTCAAAAGTTTTAGTTTTCGAGGGTAATAGCTTTGTCTGTGGAAAAAAATGAAGATATTAGACAATTTTATGATTGCACATGGTAAAGAATGTGATTAAAGGCTCTTTTCCTATTTCAAAAGTTTTAGTTTTCGAGGGTAATAGCTATGTATGTTGAAAAAATGAAGATATTAGACTATTTTATGATTGCACATGGTAAAGAATGTGATTAAAGGCTCTTTTCCTATTTCAAAAGTTTTAGTTTTTGAGGGTAATAGCTACGTATGTTGAAAAAAATGAAGATATTGGACTATTTTATGATTGCACATGTTAAAGAATGTGATTAAAGGCTCTTTTCCTATTTCAAAAGTTTTAGTTTTCGAGGGTAATAGCTTTGTCTGTGGAAAAAAATGAAGATATTAGACAATTTTATGATTGCACATGGTAAAGAATGTGATTAAAGGCTCTTTTCCTATTTCAAAAGTTTTAGTTTTCGAGGGTAATAGCTATGTCTGTTGAAAAAATGAAGATATTAGACTATTTTATGATTGCACATGGTAAAGAATGTGATTAAAGGCTCTTTTTCTATTTGAAAAGTTTTAGTTTTCGAGGGTAATAGCTACGTATGTTGAAAAAATGAAGATATTAGACTATTTTATGATTGCACATGGTAAAGAATGTGATTAAAGGCTCTTTTCCTATTTCAAAAGTTTTAGTTTTTGAGGGTAATAGCTACGTATGTTGAAAAAATGAAGATATTAGGACTATTTTATGATTGCACATGTTAAAGAATGTGATTAAAGGCTCTTTTCCTATTTCAAAAGTTTTAGTTTTCGAGGGTAATAGCTTTGTCTGTGGAAAAAAATGAAGATATTAGACAATTTTATGATTGCACATGGTAAAGAATGTGATTAAAGGCTCTTTTCCTATTTCAAAAGTTTTAGTTTTCGAGGGTAATAGCTATGTATGTTGAAAAAATGAAGATATTAGACTATTTTATGATTGCACATGGTAAAGAATGTGATTAAAGGCTCTTTTCCTATTTCAAAAGTTTTAGTTTTTGAGGGTAATAGCTACGTATGTTCAAAAAATGAAGATATTAGACTATTTTATGATTGCACATGGTAAAGAATGTGATTAAAGGCTCTTTTCCTATTTCAAAAGTTTTAGTTTTCGAGGGTAATAGCTACGTATGTTGAAAAAATGAAGATATTAGAATATCTTATGATTGCAAATGGTAAAGAATGTGATTAAAGGCTGTTTTCCTATTTCAAAAGTTTTAGTTTTCGAGGGTAATAGCCATGTATGTTAAAAAAATGAAGATATTAGACTATTTTATGATTGCACATGGTAAAGAATGTGATTAAAGGCTCTTTTCCTATTTCAAAAGTTTTAGTTTTCGAGGGTAATAGCTACGTATGTTGAAAAAATGAAGATATTAGACTATTTTATGATTGCACATGGTAAAGAATGTGATTAAAGGCTCTTTTCCTATTTCAAAAGTTTTAGTTTTCGAAGGTAATAGCTACGTATGTTGAAAAAATGAAGATATTAGACTATTTTATGATTGCACATGGTAAAGAATGTGATTAAAGGCTCTTTTACTATTTCAAAAGTTTTAGTTTTCGAGGGTAAGAGCTACGTATGTTGAAAAAATGAAGATATTAGACTATTTTATGATTGCAAATGGTAAAGAATGTGATTAAAGGCTCTTTTCCTATGTCAAAAGTTTTAGTTTTCGAGGGTAATAGCTACGTATGTAGAAAAAATGAAGATATTAGACTATTTTATGATTGCAAATGGTAAAGAATGTGATTAAAGGCTCTTTTCCTATGTCAAAAATTTTAGTTTTCGAGGTTAATAGCTACGTATGTTGAAAAAATGAATATATTAGATTATTTTATGATTGCAAATGGTAAAGAATGTGATTAAAGGCTCTTTTCCTATGTCAAAAGTTTTAGTTTTCGAGGGTAATAGCTACTTATGTTGAAAAAATGAAGATATTAGACTATTTTATGATTGCAAATGGTAATGAATGTGATTAAAGGCTCTTTTCCTATGTCAAAAGTTTTAGTTTTTGAGGGTAATAGCTAGGTCTGTGGAAAAAATGAAGATATTAGACTATTTTATGATTGCACATGGTAAAGAATGTGATTAAAGGCTCTTTTCCTATTTCAAAAGTTTTAGTTTTCGAGGGTAATAGCTACGTATGTTGAAAAAATGAAGATATTAGACAATTTTATGATTGCACATGGTAAAGAATGTGATTAAAGGCTCTTTTCCTATTTCAAAAGTTTTAGTTTTCGAGGGTAATAGCTACGTATGTTGAAAAAATGAAGATATTAGACTATTTTATTATTGCAAATGGTAAAGAATGTGATTAAAGGCTCTTTTCCTATTTCAAAAGTTTTAGTTTTCGAGGGTAATAGCTAGGTCTGTGGAAAAAATGAAGATATTAGACTATTCTATGATTGCACATGGTAAAGAATGTGATTAAAGGCTCTTTTCCTATTTCAAAAGTTTTAGTTTTCGAGGGTAATAGCTACGTATGTTGAAAAAATGAAGATATTAGACAATTTTATGATTGCACATGGTAAAGAATGTGATTAAAGGCTCTTTTCCTATTTTAAAAGTTTTAGTTTTCGAAGGTAATAGCTACGTATGTTGAAAAAATGAAGATATTAGACTATTTTATGATTGCACATGGTAAAGAATGTGATTAAAGGCTCTTTTCCTATGTCAAAAGTTTTAGTTTTCGAGGGTAATAGCTACGTATTTTGAAAAAATGAAGATATTAGACTATTTTATGACTGCAAATGGTAAAGAATGTGATTAAAGGCTCTTTTCCTATTTCAAAAAATTTAGTTTTCGAGGGTAATAGCTTTGTCTGTGGAAAAATGAAGATATTAGACAATTTTATGATTGCACATGGTAAAGAATGTGATTAAAGGCTCTTTTCCTATTTCAAAAAATTTAGTTTTCGAGGGTAATAGCTACGTATGTTGAAAAAATGAAGATATTAGACTATTTTATGATTGCACATGTTAAAGAATGAGATTAAAGGCTCTTTTCCTATTTCAAAAGTTTTAGTTTTCGAGGGTAATAGCTTTGTCTGTGGAAAAAAATGAAGATATTAGACAATTTTATGATTGCACATGGTAAAGAATGTGATTAAAGGGCCTTTTCTTATTTCAAAAGTTTTAGTTTTCGAGGGTAATAGCTATGTATGTTGAAAAAATGAAGATATTAGACTATTTTATGATTGCACATGGTAAAGAATGTGATTAAAGGCTCTTTTCCTATTTGAAAAGTTTTAGTTTTTGAGGGTAATAGCTACGTATGTTGAAAAAATGAAGATATTAGACTATTTTATGATTGCACATGTTAAAGAATGTGATTAAAGGCTCTTTTCCTATTTCAAAAGTTTTAGTTTTCGAGGGTAATAGCTTTGTCTGTGGAAAAAAATGAAGATATTAGACTATTTTATGATTGCACATGGTAAAGAATGTGATTAAAGGCTCTTTTCCTATTTGAAAAGTTTTAGTTTTCGAGGGTAATAGCTACGTATGTTGAAAAAATGAAGATATTAGACTATTTTATGATTGCACATGGTAAAGAATGTGATTAAAGGCTCTTTTCCTATTTCAAAAGTTTTAGTTTTTGAGGGTAATAGCTACGTATGTTGAAAAAATGAAGATATTAGACTATTTTATGATTGCACATGTTAAAGAATGTGATTAAAGGCTCTTTTCCTATTTCAAAAGTTTTAGTTTTCGAGGGTAATAGCTTTGTCTGTGGAAAAAAATGAAGATATTAGACAATTTTATGATTGCACATGGTAAAGAATGTGATTAAAGGCTCTTTTCCTATTTCAAAAGTTTTAGTTTTCGAGGGTAATATCTATGTATGTTGAAAAAATGAAGATATTAGACTATTTTATGATTGCACATGGTAAAGAATGTGATTAAAGCATCTTTTCCTATTTCAAAAGTTTTAGTTTTAGAGGGTAATAGCTACGTATGTTCAAAAAATGAAGATATTAGACTATTTTATGATTGCCCATGGTAAAGAATGTGATTAAAGGCTCTTTTCCTATTTCAAAAGTTTTAGTTTTCGAGGGTAATAGCTACGTATGTTGAAAAAATGAAGATATTAGACTATTTTATGATTGCAAATGGTAAAGAATGTGATTAAAGGCTGTTTTCCTATTTCAAAAGTTTTAGTTTTCGAGGGTAATAGCTTTGTCTGTGGAAAAATTGAAGATATTAGACAATTTTATGATTGCACATGGTAAAGAATGTGATTAACGGCTCTTTTCCTATTTCAAAAGTTTTAGTTTTCGAAGGTAATAGCTACGTATGTTGAAAAGATGAAGATATTAGACTATTTTATGATTGCACATGGTAAAGAATGTGATTAAAGGCTCTTTTCCTATTTCAAAAGTTTTAGTTTTCGAGGGTAATAGCCATGTATGTTGAAAAAATGAAGATATTAGACAATTTTATGATTGCACATGGTAAAGAATGTGATTAAAGGCTCTTTTACTATTTCAAAAGTTTTAGTTTTCGAGGGTAAGAGCTACGAATGTTGAAAAAATGAAGATATTAGACTATTTTATGATTGCAAATGGTAAAGAATGTGATTAAAGGCTCTTTTCTTATGTCAAAAGTTTTAGTTTTCGAGGGTAATAGCTACGTATGTAGAAAAAATGAAGATATTAGACTATTTTATGATTGCAAATGATAAAGAATGTGATTAAAGGCTCTTTTCCTATGTCAAAAGTTTTAGTTTTCGAGGTTAATAGCTACGTATGTTGAAAAAATGAATATATTAGATTATTTTATGATTGCAAATGGTAAAGAATGTGATTAAAGGCTCTTTTCCTATGTCAAAAGTTTTAGTTTTCGAGGGTAATAGCTACTTATGTTGAAAAAATGAAGATATTAGACTATTTTATGATTGCAAATGGTAAAGAATGTGATTAAAGGCTCTTTTCCTGTTTCAAAAGTTTTAGTTTTCGAGGGTAATAGCTAGGTCTGTGGAAAAAATGAAGATATTAGACTATTTTATGATTGCACATGGTAAAGAATGTGATTAAAGGCTCTTTTCCTATTTCAAAAGTTTTAGTTTTCGAGGGTAATAGCTACGTATGTTGAAAAAATGAAGATATTAGACAATTTTATGATTGCACATGGTAAAGAATGTGATTAAAGGCTCTTTTCTTATTTCAAAAGTTTTAGTTTTCGAGGGTAATAGCTACGTATGTTGAAAAAATGAAGATATTAGACTATTTTATGATTGCAAATGGTAAAGAATGTGATTAAAGGCTCTTTTCCTATTTCAAAAGTTTTAGTTTTCGAGGGTAATAGCTAGGTCTGTGGAAAAAATGAAGATATTAGACTATTTTATGATTGCACATGGTAAAGAATGTGATTAAAGGCTCTTTTCCTATTTCAAAAGTTTTAGTTTTCGAGGGTAATAGCTACGTACGTTGAAAAAATGAAGATATTAGACAATTTTATGATTGCACATGGTAAAGAATGTGATTAAAGGCTCTTTTCCTATTTTAAAAGTTTTAGTTTCCGAAGGTAATAGCTACGTATGTTGAAAAAATGAAGATATTAGACTATTTTATGATTGCACATGGTAAAGAATCTGATTAAAGGCTCTTTTCCTATGTCAAAAGTTTTAGTTTTCGAGGGTAATAGCTACGTATTTTGAAAAAATGAAGATATTAGACAATTTTATGACTGCAAATGGTAAAGAATGTGATTAAAGGCTCTTTCCCTATTTCAAAAAATTTAGTTTTCGAGGGTAATAGCTTTGTCTGTGGAAAAAATGAAGATATTAGACAATTTTATGATTGCACATGGTAAAGAATCTGATTAAAGGCTCTTTTCCTATTTCAAAAGTTTTAGTTTTCGAGGGTAATAGCTACGTATGTTGAAAAAATGAAGACATTAGACTATTTTATGATTGCACATGGTAAAGAATGTGATTAAAGGCTCTTTTCCTATTTCAAAAGTTTTAGTTTTTGAGGGTAATAGCTACGTATGTTGAAAAAATGAAGATATTAGACTATTTTATGATTGCACATGTTAAAGAATGTGATTAAAGGCTCTTTTCCTATTTCAAAAGTTTTAGTTTTCGAGGGTAATAGCTTTGTCTGTGGAAAAAAATGAAGATATTAGACAATTTTATGATTGCACATGGTAAAGAATGTGATTAAAGGCTCTTTTCCTATTTCAAAAGTTTTAGTTTTCGAGGGTAATAGCTATGTATGTTGAAAAAGTGAAGATATTAGACTATTTTATGATTGCACATGGTAAAGAATTTGATTAAAGGCTCTTTTCCTATTTGAAAAGTTTTAGTTTTCGAGGGTAATAGCTACGTATGTTGAAAAAATGAAGATATTAGACTATTTTATGATTGCACATGGTAAAGAATGTGATTAAAGGCTCTTTTCCTATTTCAAAAGTTTTAGTTTTTGAGGGTAATAGCTACGTATGTTGAAAAAATGAAGATATTAGACTATTTTATGATTGCACATGTTAAAGAATGTGATTAAAGGCTCTTTTCCTATTTCAAAAGTTTTAGTTTTAGAGGGTAATAGCTTTGTCTGTGGAAAAAAATGAAGATATTAGAGAATTTTATGATTGCACATGGTAAAGAATGTGATTAAAGGCTCTTTTCCTATTTCAAAAAATATAGTTTTCGAGGGTAATAGCTTTGTCTGTGGAAAAAATGAAGATATTAGACAATTTTATGATTGCACATGGTAAAGAATGTGATTAAAGGCTCTTTTCTTATTTCAAAAGTTTTAGTTTTCGAGGGTAATAGCTACGTATGTTGAAAAAATGAAGATATTAGACTATTTTATGATTGCAAATGGTAAAGAATGTGATTAAAGGCTCTTTTCCTATTTCAAAAGTTTTAGTTTTCGAGGGTAATAGCTAGGTCTGTGGAAAAATGAAGATATTAGACTATTTTATGATTGCACATGGTAAAGAATGTGATTAAAGGCTCTTTTCCTATTTCAAAAGTTTTAGTTTTCGAGGGTAATAGCTACGTACGTTGAAAAAATGAAGATATTAGACAATTTTATGATTGCACATGGTAAAGAATGTGATTAAAGGGCTCTTTTCCTATTTCAAAAGTTTTAGTTTCCGAAGGTAATAGCTACGTATGTTGAAAAAATGAAGATATTAGACTATTTTATGATTGCACATGGTAAAGAATCTGATTAAAGGCTCTTTTCCTATGTCAAAAGTTTTAGTTTTCGAGGGTAATAGCTACGTATTTTGAAAAAATGAAGATATTAGACAATTTTATGACTGCAAATGGTAAAGAATGTGATTAAAGGCTCTTTCCCTATTTCAAAAAATTTAGTTTTCGAGGGTAATAGCTTTGTCTGTGGAAAAAATGAAGATATTAGACAATTTTATGATTGCACATGGTAAAGAATCTGATTAAAGGCTCTTTTCCTATTTCAAAAGTTTTAGTTTTCGAGGGTAATAGCTACGTATGTTGAAAAAATGAAGACATTAGACTATTTTATGATTGCACATGGTAAAGAATGTGATTAAAGGCTCTTTTCCTATTTCAAAAGTTTTAGTTTTCGAGCGTAATCGCTACGTATGTTGAAAAAAATGAAGATATTAGACTATTTTATGATTGCACATGTTAAAGAATGTGATTAAAGGCTCTTTTCCTATTTCAAAAGTTTTAGTTTCCGAGGGTAATAGCTTTGTCTGTGGATAATAATGAAGATATTAGACAATTTTATGATTGAACATGGTAAAGAATGTGATTAAAGGCTCTTTTCCTATTTCAAAAGTTTTAGTTTTCGAGGGTAATAGCTATGTATGTTGAAAAAGTGAAGATATTAGACTATTTTATGATTGCACATGGTAAAGAATTTGATTAAAGGCTCTTTTCCTATTTGAAAAGTTTTAGTTTTCGAGGGTAATAGCTACGTATGTTGAAAAAATGAAGATATTAGACTATTTTATGATTGCACATGGTAAAGAATGTGATTAAAGGCTCTTTTCCTATTTCAAAAGTTTTAGTTTTTGAGGGTAATAGCTACGTATGTTGAAAAAATGAAGATATTAGACTATTTTATGATTGCACATGTTAAAGAATGTGATTAAAGGCTCTTTTCCTATTTCAAAAGTTTTAGTTTTAGAGGGTAATAGCTTTGTCTGTGGAAAAAAATGAAGATATTAGAGAATTTTATGATTGCACATGGTAAAGAATGTGATTAAAGGCTCTTTTCCTATATCAAAAAATATAGTTTTCGAGGGTAATAGCTTTGTCTGTGGAAAAAATGAAGATATTAGACAATTTTATGATTGCACATGGTAAAGAATGTGATTAAAGGCTCTTTTCCTATTTCAAAAAATTTAGTTTTCGAGGGTAATAGCTACGTATGTTGAAAAAATGAAGATATTAGACTATTTTATGATTGCACATGTTAAAGAATGTGATTAAAGGCTCTTTTCCTATTTCAAAAGTTTTAGTTTTCGAGGGTAAATAGCTTTGTCTGTAGAAAAAAATGAAGATATTAGACAATTTTATGATTGCACATGGTAAAGAATGTGATTAAAGGCTCTTTTCCTATTTCAAAAGTTTTAGTTTTCGAGGGTAATAGCTATGTATGTTGAAAAAATGAAGATATTAGACTATTTTATGATTGCACATGGTAAAGAATGTGATTAAAGGCTCTTTTCTTATTTGAAAAGTTTTAGCTTTCGAGGGTAATAGCTACGTATGTTGAAAAAATGAAGATATTAGACTATTTTATGATTGCACATGGTAAAGAATGTGATTAAAGGCTCTTTTCCTATTTCAAAAGTTTT